>NC_057891.1:1140529-1440529 GCF_019740435.1 Gambusia affinis | reverse complement strand
TAGATATATTTTAAGGCCACACCTGAAACACTCTGCTCTCTGGTTTGACATGACTGGAAGGTCAGAGGTCATCAGTCGAGACATCGGGAAGAGAATTGTGGCGCTGCGCCAGTTTGGTTCATCCTTGGAAACAATTTCCAGATGCTTGAAGGTTCTGCATTGATCTGGGAGTCACTGCAAATCTGCAACAAAAACACAAATTAACTACCTCCTTAGTCACCCTTTTCTTGTGTTTTTGAAGCTTTATTTCATTTTCTGGGATCTCCCCTTAAAGTAATTAAGCAAACATTTTCATAGTGACTAGAAAAGCTTTATTATTACTAAAGGCAGGGAGAGCATTGAGCTGCAGCATTACATTTAACAATTAGACAGAAGAGCAAAAATGCATCTGTGCTTTTTACTAGATTAAATTACAAAAAATGTTTTTATTGATTGAAGCTTCAGTTTGAAATATTAAATAATGTTCAGTTTTGCATCTGTTTGACATCTATTTAGTTTTAAGCTACATGCACATTAGCTTAAAACTAGGAGAACTAATGAGAATTTATATATCCTGAATTCTTTTATTCACATACTCCATCTCCTTAGTCTTTCCAAGTTTCCATAATTAAATTCTTGCCACAGATGAAACATTTGTAATACATATATTGCGGTGGCACAATATTTAAATCAATGTTAGATTATCTTCATTTAAAAATTGATACGTACATTTTGTTTGTATTTTACAGTTATATTTTGCGCCCATTAATAATTAGATAGTGGTCATTTTTCACTGAAATATGAAATATGTAATTTCAGCGTTAACAAAACAAATTAAAGTTCTGCATGAATGCCCAATTTGGACTTCTGTTAAAACTGCATTTTGTATTTTTTCAAACTTGAATTCCCACTAAAATGATTAACCTGTAAAACGGGTTGTATCATATCGAGCACCTAAGAAAACGCGGGTTAAATTTAAGTTACGTTAGCGAAGGCTGCGTTATCTCCATGCTTGCGTTTAGCAAAATTAGAATAACTTTTTAACGATTTAAAACGTCAAACACACACATGTATTGCTACTGACCTCTTTATCGTGAAGATAATGTAGCTAAAGGAGTCATAAAAAGACTCCAGAACAGTAATATTTTACATACACTAACCTCGAAACTGTACCTCAGGTCTGCACACCTGTCCTGGATGGTAATTAACAACCTTCGGCTTGATGACGACGTATTTCACAGTAAAATATTAATAAAAATACATTTTAAAAACCGTTTAGCTATATGATGGTGACAACTATTACTGTAATTATATAGTTTTTTCTGTAATATTTTTAAAGGGTATAAAAATAAGCAAATATCGACGAAAGTGGGGATCAATTGGTTGCGCACGCGCATTAGGTGAGAACGTCATTATTCTGAACTCGGTTGTCGTGGGTTCGAGGCCCAGTCTCGGACCAGTTGTTTCAAGTCGAGAAAAGTCTATTTACATAGTACATTGCAGCAATAAAACAGTTCAAAAATACTTTACTTAATAAAATATAACACAATTAACAAACGAAGGAAATAAATTTTACATTGGCAAAATAAAAATCTTAAAGTCAACAAAGACAACCGAACTGCTGCAATAAAGTGTGATTGGCTTAACTGTAATACTGCAAAATAAAATAAATAAGAGCAAATATATTTATATCCAAATTTTTAAAAAAGTGCTATTTTAAAAGCAACAATATACAGTATTTAAATTAGAATGTCTGACTTCTTTCTTATTGTCATAATTAATATGACCACCAGGGGGAGGCATCGCATAACATAAATGTTTTTCTTCCTCTATTTTACAGTGATTGTGTGAAACGCACATTCACTGTAATGATGCAATTGTGCTGCAATTTAAATATTGAGCCACCAGAGGGCAGTATTTGTCAAATTATTGTTAGTTTAATTGTTATGCCATCTTTAAGAATTTATCATCAGTGTTGTGCCGTTATAAATACTAAACTATTGTAGATATAAGTTTATTTAAATGAGCCGTGTGTTGTTTAAACCTTTCCTTTCCTCTCATTTAGGAGTGATTATTTCATATAGCACTGAATGTAATTTTCTAATGTATGATCATTGTCTTTTATTGAAACTGCCTCTGCATCTGCTGTCATTATAGAAATGAGCTTTCCTGAGCCCAACATGTAGAGGTACCAGAGTCCAACAGAGCAGGCCTTTTATTCTCTGTAATGTTTTTTGAAAAAATGGCTCAGATCCATTTCATTTGTCAAGGGGCTACTTAAGAATGAAAGATTGCCCATAACCCCCCACCCCGTTTTTTTTTTTTATTATTATCCAAGGACGTATGAGATCATGGAGCCTGGCCGGCTGCCTGGATGAAGAGGAGGAGGAGGAGGATGTATTCATCAGGTGCATTACGTCATCGCAGGCCAATCCCCTGCTCTCTGGCACAAGTTTTCACAGCAACGTATGCCACAGAGTGGAACATGTGCAGGTTTGGGATGAAACAATGAGGACAAAGGAGCATCTCAAGGTCAGATCGGCCTTGGTTTGGACTGCCGATGACCCGATGACTCAGAGATTACCGCTCTGATACCACAAACTGCATCAATCTGGCTGGAAACAGGTAATCCGGGATTTTGCTTTTGGAAATTTTCAAACCAGATTTTGGTGTTCTGTTGTTGTTGGTTTTTTGTTTTGTTTTGTTTTGGGGTTGTTGTTTTTTTTGTTTGTTTGTTTGTTTGTTTTTGGGGTTTTTTTTTGCCTTATTGCAAAACAAAAGTCAAATGAATTAAAAAATATTCAACAAATTCCTAAAAATAAGGCGCTAAAGACATTATTTCATTCCAATATCGTTTTTTGGTTTCATGTGTCAAATTTTCTTTCAGTAAAAGTAGAATATTAAGTTTGCCTTCTACATTGTTTTCAGAACTTTTTGCTCTTTTTGCTGAAATTTTTTTCAATAATCCCCAGTTCCAGTCACTCATTGTCCGATACTGATTTTCATCTTGGCGTTAAATGATCATTTTTTACCATCATTTTGGTTCCTCAGGTCTACATTTGCCAATATATGTGACTAATTTGTCCATCCAGGACACACGTTTGTCTTTATAAGGAGAATCTGAATAAATCATGAATTATTTATGGTGAAATTATTCTTGACGTTTCCAGATTATGACTCTATCAACGCTCTGTGGAGCTTTAATAAGTTCAGAAATACAACTGTAATCACTGTTTTTAGTACGTTTGTGAAGATTCATTGTTGCTTTTACCAATTGTACCGATTGGTAAAAGCCAATCGGTACAATTGATATCTTTGATATCTGTCAAAACAATTACTGAGAGACATCAGCTGATTCTTGTACTTTCTTTTATTCATTAATATAAATTATGGCCAAATTTGTTCTGATTTTGTTATTTGTGTGGATTACTTGGGTTTTTCCTGACATCTCTATTATTATAAATATAATCACAGTAACTGTTTTTATTGGTTATACCCTCTATACAACGTAGAGCCCACTGCACTGAACCTCCTGGTTTTTCCACCTAATGTTGATTCCTGAACTGTTCCTGAGTTAAAACATTAGTATTATTGTTTCTAAATTAATCTGAACTTGTTTTCTTTGCTTTATTTGAAGTCTGAAAGCTCTGCATCTTTTTCGTTATTTTCACCATTTCTCATTTTTCTACATATTTGCTTGGAGATCCTGAGACATGTTGTCTGTAGCTCATAGAATAAAAGAACAACGTTCATTTTTACATAAACCTATAAAAAGTCAAATCAGAGAAGCTGATCGTTTTTAAGTGCTCTCAGTTTTTTCTAGAGATGCATCTTAAGACCCCAGAGAGCTAAAAAATCAAGTCAGGCAGTTACAAAGTGAAGCAAAACTTTTACTAAAACAGAGTACACTGACGCATCCTGCAAGCATTAATTTCAGCTGACCTGGCAGAATCCCAGAGAGAGCAGCCCAGGATGCTGAGAATTAAAAAACAACCCTTTTTGTTTTCATATCAAGTCAGATTTGTGCCTCTCAGCGATTATTTGACTGGCAGTCCAGAAGTGTTGATGATCCTGGGAGTCAGGAGGATCTTTTCGTGGCTCTCCAGTCACAGGTGGTGTTTACATCCAACTTTTTTGCATCCTCCAGCTGAATCACTAGTGTCAGTGACTGTCAGTAGCTTTTGGGCTTAGAGCCACTTAAAGACAGCGCTGTCGGATCAGATTAAACTTCCTCCTCCATCTGCAAAACAGCCCTAGAAATGTGTAGCAGCTAAAATTAGACTCACAGGGGAAGGGAATGAATCAGAAGTGAAGAGATGCAAACCTAATCAGGAAATCCACCTGTAAATTGAAATAATAAGAAGAAAATGAGAGAGGTTGGAATTGTGTGGTCCGTCCTTTCAGGTCACAGACGCAGCTCTTGAGGTCACCGGTGTGCCGGGATGCTGCAGGAGGGATGCTGAGCAGCTGCCAGCTTCAGTCAGCTTCAAACTCTGCGTTTTCAGACAGTTTAACCCTGACATGAACCCAACATTCAGCCCATGAAAATTTCACCGACCGACAGGAGAGCGGCCGCCGAGTCCTCTCAGTTGGAAGAAGGTTAAGTGGGCAGCTGCTCGAATGCTGATATGATTGGTGTCGCTTCTGTGCGGCACGCTACGCTCATGTGAAATCACCGAAGGGAAATATGAATGTGCGACTTAGTACCAAGAAAAACTTGGCTTTCAAGCGTTCGGAGAAAACAGGACAAGGAAGAAGAAGTAAGTGAACCAAAAATAAAATCTCATCAATGCCATCCAGGTATTTATTCAGGTCAAAGCTGCTTTATACTGACCTTCTCACACATTTTTCTGTACCTTTGACATCTCCTGTCACACTGCAAAAACACAAACCAAGTGTTTTCGTCCAGGTTCTTGTTTTATTAAATGTAAGTTAGTTCTGCTTCATTTCAGGTGTACTAACAAATTTGCTCTAGAAAATAGACCAAAAATACTTTTTTTTTGTTCCTTACATTTTCTATCACGTTAGAAATAATTTCACTCTGGTTACAAATTAAAACTCTCCTGTCCTGGACGGGTCAAATTTGTATCACTTTCAGTTGGGGGCCGCTCAAAATCAGTCCGAGGGCCACAAATGGCCCCCGCGCCACACTTTGAACACCCCTGTTTTAGAGATTTGCATGAAAGCTATATTCACAAGCATAGAGTCAAACAAAAATCAGTATGGTTTGTGACTTTTTTGCAATTTCTTCAAGAAAATCAGCACAAAAATGTGCAAATGCTCAAATAGTTTTATTTCATTTGCATCGCTCCGTTTGACCGCTGGATTTTTCCGTCAGTGAATGTAATCAAACACATATCTACTGTTGAGCCTTCTGGAGATGCTGCAGGCCTAACCCAGTGAAGCATCTGGTCTCCCTCTAACAAGCCAGCAGCCTCCCTCCACCAGCCGCGCAGGATTTCTGCAGAAGACGATTGTTGCGCTTTAACTGCGTGAAGCGATGGTCCGATCAGATACCGTCTTGGCCGACGCTCTGTCTCTCTCTCTAGCAGCGTGTTTGCAGAAACTACAGAGCTGGCAGACAGTGAAGAGCTGGAGGCTGGCCTCAGACCACTGCTCTGGAGTGTGTGTGTGTGTGTGTGTGTGTGTGTGTGTGTGTGTGTGTGTGTGTGTGTGGCGCCTGACTGGCTTTTGGCTGCAGATCAAGGTTGATGCCTGTTGTAAACAGCGAATCACGGCTGCAGATGCCACATGTGGATGTCAATATGTGGATATTTGCTAGAAGAGGATTATTGCTGTTTAGACAAGCGTCGAGCGGTTCTGAGGAAAATTGAAATAATTTCATACTGTTGTGTTTTTAAGAGATGAATCATCTGAGGGTGCAGCAACACTGGAGGGAAGTTTAATCAGTTTAAGATTAAATCTAAAATCATCATCTGGTATCCTGCACACATTTCAGGGAACCATTTGCTACGAAGGCATTTCTTTGAAAAAATTGTAATTTTCTGAGCTCCAAACGTCCAAAATTGCCTCAAAAGCACAAGAAAATTTTAGTTTGAAAAGTCAAAAATTTGATAGAAGAAACTCACAAAATTCTTAGAAAAAAACGTACAATTTTCAAGATTTTTGCTAAAATTAATCTAAAAATGTTTGAGTTTTCAGCGGATATTTATTTCTCCCTTTTTTTCCATCTTAATCTGGCCTGATATGCTGGCATATATTCTGCCAGAACCCACATCTGCTGCCGGATCAGATCCGAACCGTCCGGTTTCATTCCCCTCTGATCTAACGGCTTGTGTTTCCTTTACATGATAGAAATCTGGATCAGTGCAAAACAAGTTGGTCTCCATGAAGAAACAATCACTGTGTTTCCAACGCGTCCAAATTTCAGAGAACAAAGAGGGAAAGTTTAACAGGAAAAATTGTAAAATGCATTTTGAAACTAAACGTGAAGAGGCTGATCTGTTTCTAAATGTCTGCTGTAAGCATGACAATGTAAGATGTTCTGGCTTTCAGTCGGATTTCATTTAAATTTATACTGCAAAAACACAAAATCATACCAACCATGTTTTCTCTGTTTTCTAAATATCTTAATACACTTAAAATAAGACAAACTAACTTACAGGAAACTTTTAAGAAACATATAGGAGTTTATTTTAAGTTGATAATTCCCTATTTTTAATGAAAATCTGCTGGTTCCAATAACAGATCATTTCACTTTTGGGGAAAATGTGTTATTATAAGTGAATGTAATACTTTTTAAAAAATCAATATTATTAAATTATTGACTTAAAACAAGCTCCTATATCTTCCTGAAAAGCTACTGGTAAGTTAGCTTTCACTAGTTTCAAGTGTGATAAGAAATTTCCACAACAAACCAGAGACAGACTTTGTGTTTTGGCAGTGAAACCAAATACAACGGTTAAAAACAAAATGCAGAGAAGTAAAAGTGCGAATTAAACACTCAAATGTGCTAAATGTTAATTTCCTCTTGTTCTGCATGCATCAGCTCTTTTTGCCTCCAGTTACTTTCTGCAAAGTTTCTCCTCTGATTTTCATTAATTTGCTGGTTTTTGACACTAAAACCAAAAGCCAGATTTGATGTTTTGTTGAAATGAAAACCTGGAAGGCTGTTTTTGTGTTTGCGCCCCGCCGCCTGCTCCCAGATCAGTTGTTATCCGTCCGTGTTGTCTTGCGGTCTGAGGGTGCAGCCGGTCCAACCCCACCAGCCCGCTGTGAATGCCCGACGCTTATCGCCATATTTTGCAGCGTATTAAGTCGACCACAGGCGCTTTCACACTGCGGCTGACTTCCCTCACCTGTTGCACAACCACAGTCTGTGGGGACTTAAAAAAATCAGGCCTGGAAGCTGGTTTCCTCCTTCTCATCTACGCAGAGAAGTCAACAATTGTTCTTTTTTTATTAGATTTGCAATAAAGAGAAGATTATCAAAACTTTGCAACTCATCTCAGGAGACAAACTAAACTATAAGCATCTGAAGAGACTGTAAACAATACAGAAACAATGAGAAATAAAGTAGTTTTCATAGAAATATGTCTTCATAGCCTCCCAGTGATCTCTAGATACTTCTGGACTTTGACTGGGCCGTTTCAACTTCATCTGAGGAAGCTTTCTTTGAATAAGTTTATGTTTCAGATCTACAGCGGCAAGAATATATCATCTTTATCGTCTAGAAGGACTTTCAACTGGCGTTTTTTTAGCTAGTGTGAATAAAGTTTGTACACCCCTCTATCTTTAATAACAATATGAACCGAAACAGACGAGGCTCGGGTCCGGTTGAAGTAAACTCCGGGGCGGCTCGCTCCAAAAGCAGGAAGTGGACTACAGCGCAGGGCATTCTGGGTAAATTCAACCAAAACAAACACACGAGTAAAGCAAAGACCAAACAGAAACAACTTGCACAACGGCTAAAATCTGACGGCGCTCCACTTATGTTTACGTTCTGTGAAGACAGAGGCAGCGTTCAGTGTCTTCTTCCTCACAATGTTTTTCAATCTCAGTAGGATCATTCCAGTTAAATGAAACGTTAACTAAAGCAGAATGAAATAAATACGAGGTTTGTGGCAAATCTTAAAATTTTAAAAGCCCTGAGTTGTAAAATGTTCCTCGACTATTAAACCTCAGACAGGAAACGATGAGTTTTCACTGTTCCTGGCAGCTCTTCATGTAAACGTAAGCCTGAGCATAAAAAGGAGCAGATACTTCAAAAGACTACACAATGTTAAGGCGAGTCTCCCAGGAGAGAAACTGCTCTCCTTTTGTATGAAAAAAGGTATTTAATATTAAAATCTACGTCTTCTTGACGACAGATTGAGGCCAGCCTGGAATCTCTGTCATCCGCCGCTGCAGCGAGGGGAAAACCTCGAGCGGCATTTCGTCTTCGTTACGCCGTTATCTCATGCCTAATTGACGGATATTAACTTCCCATCAGGCAGCTCTAATTATAATCAATCCTCCAATAAGTCTCATAATTAAATGAGCAATTTGACTGGTTAGATTTTAACCCCGCAGCCTAATGAAGATACAAACACACTAATCCATCAGGCGTGTCGAGGTAGACATCTGGAGAAAGGTTCCTGTTCAGGAGGACCTTGAGGGATTTCTTTGTTTTCTACCTGAAGCAGATTCGTCATTGGTTTCTTCACCCAAAAGCAAACATTGGTGGAAACACGGATGACTCTACTCACTGAACAAAACTCCCTGAAGGAAGTTGAAAGGCTGAATGTTTGAATGTACGGATAATTCTGAGGGATTTTTGGTTTTATTCTTGGCTTTTCTGAACTCTATCCACCCATTTCCATGTTATCCTTATCCAGGATCCCAACGTGTTTAAAGGAAGGTAAAAGTCCACACAGTTTGTGTCCAGTATGTGTGGGGTCTGCAAGGATGTTAGGTAACGCTAAGCCTTTACAAATCCAAGTAATTTGGACATGGAGGAGCATTTACCTGGCCCAGAGTTTTGCTCTTTCTGATGTTATCTGGATCTTATGACCAGAAGTAGAAAGTTGGAAATGGTAAATAAAGACCTGAGTCGACAGTTTTGCAGTTGTGCACCACAACAGGATGATGACTCCCTCCATCACGTCTCTTTCAGATGTACATTCAGCTTGACTGTGTGTAAAATCTGTTTTGGAAACTAAAAATGAGGGTGCTGACAAAGACGTACAACCACGGCAGAAATAAATCTTCTAAATCCTACTGCAAACAGCCAAACTGAAAGGGTTTGATTCCCAAAAACTCTGTTCTTATTTGACATCTTTTTGAGTGTTTTGCTGCTGTCCAGTGTTCTCTAAAAAGCCATGTTTTTGATTTAGCATTTTAAGTCTCGGTTGTCCCTTTAAATCACATTTTTCAGTCCACAGCAGGTGTAAATAAAAGAAAAGCCTCCTTTCGCATTAAGGAGTTGCTCAATGCAGCTGCGCCCTGATGCTGCTCAGTAGTCAATAATTAAATGCTAGGCTCGAGGGAACTTTCAAGCAAGAACAACAAAACAAAACAAACAAAAACTGTAAGAGATTTCATTCCTAAAGATTTTCCCATTGAAGTCTGTGACTACAAATACTCATATCCCATTTGCTGGCATTTATGGCAGATAATCCCATTTTCCTGGCAGTCCTGTGACTGCAGTGAAATCTCCGTCTCTGTGAAGCTGGGAAGAGTGGAAGACAGTGGGCAGGTTCGATGTCACCGACTCCCAGCTCAATCGATCAGCTCTGCAAGCCTAAATGAAAGATGAAGGCTTGTTTTTAGCAAACAAAAGGATCCCCGGGCCGTCAGGCACCGCAGTAAACATCGATCAGTACATCTGAGGCTAAAATCCCCCAAACATCCTCTAATGGATCTGATCGAACACTCAGCTTCCAGTCAGATGTCTTATTCATCATCTCACGACTGTTTTGACACCTCTTAAAATTGTCCTCCGATATTACTGAATATGCTGCTGCTGTGGTAGAAGGGAGAAATAATATGTGAATAAACACAACCTGAATCAAGATATTCCTGTTTTAACTATAGTTATGTGGAAACTACACACACAGTAAATGCTTTTAAAGTGCAAAGCACTGTTCATCAATTTTAGAAGGGCGATAAAACCATCTCTAAATTACTTGCAGATTTTTTATTGATCACAGAAATGGCAAAAACCCAAAATTTCTTGAAAGAACATTTTAAAAAAGACTCAGCAAAGGTATTGTTTAAAAGAGGAAATCTCAATGTGAAACACCTGGATGTACAAAAAGACATTTGGAAAAATATCCTTTTAAAAATAAGACCAATGTACAATTATTTGGCCATAATGGATGACTTTCAGCTCAAAATATGACAATCACAAGTGAAGAACTTACAAAGCACAACAAGAATAGATCATCAGCCCCTAACCTTGAACTTGACTCTTACTAATCCATTCATTTATGTTTTGGACAGTACATGTAGTTATCATTACTGATTACTGACTGTGTTGATGCTGGGAAGCACATCAGTAAAGAAAAGGGCAAAGGACTGAGTACACAGCCCTGAGGCACGCCTGCATTCAGGTTGGCTGATCATGATATCCTCCTGCTGACACATGCTGTTTGTTTGTGGACTTTGTGAAATGAAGGGGATTTAAATGAAGCAGCTGATGGATTGGTTTGTGAGACGTGGAAATGATAGATTTATCAGTTTGGGTTTCTATTCTGAACTATAACTTAATAGCCCAAACTTACACATCACAAATACACTGGAGTCAAACACAAAAACAATTTTAGTCACCAAACATATTGACTAAGAAAGTTAAACTAAATTCCAGGGTCTAGATTTTAAAGCATTAATTTTAATCAATTAATTACATAAATTTTAACAAAATTGATTCTGCGTACAGAAGTTTAGAGCACAAAACTTTGTCCTCTAGAAAATGTTTAATCTTGCTTGTTTTGTTAAGTGTGATTGATTAATTAATTACAGATCCTGCAAGTGTCACCACTAGTAAATTCTGTAAAATTTTAAAAGCTTATTTGCTTTTCCACATTTTCTTCCAGATATTTTAATATTTTCTTCATCACTACTAAAGCCAAAAGTGAGGAAGAGTTTGTCCTGTGTTGAAACAAAAGCCAAACATCTGTTCTCTCGTTGAATGATTTGTGGTGGACACTGAAGGACGAAGGAATCTCATGTTTCAGACACGGTGTGGGGCGCTCAAATTGTAGATGAAATTCAACTTACTGTTCACTGTACCATGTGCTGGTTGTAAAATCTGTTGCGTCTGTGACGGACCGGATTTTCACAGCATCTGTCCACTCGTGAAACTGAATCCTGGAGGGGAAAATATTCTCCCTGCTTCTTAGTTTTCTTGGTTTTTCATGCAGTAGCCACATCACAAGGCATTCAGCAGCAGTTCTGTAATCAAGTTTAAGGTAGATTGATAACAATACCGAACACACTGAAATTTGCCAAGTATTTCAGGTCGAGTTTCTCATGCAAATATTGAAAGAAGACAAAACTAACTTACATACATACAATATAGCAGGCCCACAAACTTAAAGAAACGTTGATGTTGTTGTTGGGATAGAGGAGAAGTCTGAGTATCCTGGTGTCATAAATAAGCTCCAGATCCATGATACTGGACTTTATCAAATTAAATTTAGGTTGCATTCACACCAGCCATGTTCAGTCCGATTTAATCTATGTAGAAAGTCCGGTTTGCTTGGGGAGATGTGACCAAAAAAGCAAACTCTGGTCTGCCTACAAACCTAGATCTTGTTAGATCGAAATGAAATTTGGTATGATTCGAATGCAAATGCGTATGCTAAGCGGAAGTGGACTACAGCGCAGGGCATTCTGGGTAAGTAAAACCAAAACAAACAAGAAAGTCTATCGCTACCAAAGACAAAAGAGAAATCCTACACCCATTAAAATGAACCAATAATCCATTTTTGTTTACATTTCATGAAGCCGGAAGTTGAAGTGAACTCCGGCGCGGTTCGTACACTACAAATCAGGGAGTGGACTACAGCGCAGGGCATTTTGGGTAAATAAAACCAAAACAAATGCACGAGTCTAGCGCCTGTATAAGAAATTACTGGCGGCAACCAAAGAAAGAAACAGAAACAACTTATAGCTACAACCGTTAAAATCTGATGGCGCTCCATTTTTGTTTATATTTCATGAAGACGGAAGTTGCGTTCAGTGTCTTCTTCAGAGGTATACGTGTCGTTTCCTTCAGTGGTTATTGATACAGCGCCCCCACAGGTGAAGAGGGGAACATGTTTTTTTGTTTGACACTGAAGTGTGAAAGCGAGCCACACCAGCTGAAAATGTTATAAATGTTGTAATTTTGGCCCCCAAGGGAACCGGATTTACTGTACTATTATGGAGAAAACTTCTTCTAAGCACCATCATGTCATGTGAAACCCCCTCTGGGTGAACTCTCCATTTGATTGGTCAGATTACTCTTTACCTATGTCACAAGGGCATTTTGGAAACCCTGAGTAAAAAACCAGAACCAATGCTGAGTGGCATGAGAAGGAGATCAAATGGTACTCTCCCTCAATGACGGACTGAGATGGCCGAGGGAATATCCTGAATCTAAGCATCATTACATTTTAAACAAGGTGATCCACCAGGAAATGCATGAATGAGCTTGTCTCCACTAAGGCTGCATTTTTCATGAGGTCTGTTAACTTCCTTTGCTCTTCCAAAGTGCCTTGAAGCATGGCACTTACAGTAAGGACAAGCTGGATCCCTGCCTGAGACAGGAGCATGTCTAGAACCAAGTAAGAGCCGTGTATTGATTAGTTCTCTTCATGCAGCCTAAATGAAAGCTTGCACTGTCTTCATTAGCCCTCAAACCTGTCTGCCAAACACTCCAAGCAGTTACAGCTCTTCCAAAGTCACATCGTCTGCCTTTCATCCTGTGGAAAATGTGCATCTGCATACGAGGCGATCTGATCCAATGCACTAATCCCTGCACACGTTTTCCTTGTTTAACACCTCCTTCCTGTTTTGGGAGCTCAGGGAGTCAGTTTGTGGTAACCTCATTTGCTTAATTACATAAGAGACACAAAAAGACATGGAGACAAAGAAGTCTGGGCGCTTCGAGACAGACTGCTGCTCTGCTCGGAGACGGGGCTCCGACTCGACTTCAAACACAATTATGTCTGGACAGGAACTGAAGGAGCTCCAAGTGGATTCTGGCGCCTCCTGGGTCAACCTGGAACGCTCTGTGTTATAATTCATAACATGAGACTCAGACTCCCACTAACTTGTTATTCTGCAAGATATTTACAACAAGATTCAATACAACTCATTTAAAAAGATTGTGGTGTTTGTTTACAGTTTATATCCTTAAAAAACTATTTTATCTGAGTATATTTTGTTGACTTTCTCTGGTGAGATCATGAACATGAATCTTTAGGGCTGCAATTACTATTTTAGTTACTGATTAATCTATTGATCATTCTGACAATCGATTAATCAGATAGAAAATTGGGACATTTTGCAGATTTTAAGTCCTAGAAATAAACAAATAAACATGTTATTCCCTAAAATGCAACCAAATCACATTCATTTAGTTTTCTTGATAATATGATCCAACATCTGAAATATTCAGGCCTTTCTGCTGAACTCAACATTAATACCATGTAGAGCCGATCTACCTAAGAGTTTGGATTAACTAATCAATAATTGGATTGCACAATAAGCTCAATAATTATAATCAATAATCGATTTTTTGGAGGATTTAAACCACATGAAGCTAAAACTGCCATCTTTTGAGCTTACATGCAAAATGCTGATATTTTTGTAGATTTTTGGCTTAATTACAGTTCAGAATGTTTTCTTTTTTCAGTCTGTGTACTTCAGTTAACAATCAATTACTAAATTAGTACAATAATTTCAGTAACCAATTAATCATGATTAATACAATTAATCATTTCATCCCTATAGTAACTTAATCTAGGATTAACTCTAATTCTGGTAAACAATAATAATAATAATTACACAACTGCAATAATTATTGAAAACAGGAGTTTGTTGGACACATCCAGAGACGAAAGCATCTCAATTTAAGTTTTCCAAAACTTTAAAAGTCTGAATATCCGAACATTAGGAGCAAATTTCACCTCATTTCTCAGATGGTTTCACTTTCTGTCAGTCAGATGGTTTGTGCAGAAACAAACTGTACAGCACATGATATACTCCATCTGTCCTCTCCTGGAACGATGTGTGCTCAAATGTACACATTTATAAGTTCAGGCATTGCATTGGAGCAGAAAAAAACACTCGTCCTTATTTTATTATCTCCACATTTTTCATTCTTGTACTTCTGCTCCATAATAATAATAATTCTAACATGTTTATTTTGAGCCTTGAGGCTAATTCAAAGAGAGACGGTTCATTAAATGTCTTGCAGCTGTCCGTGCAGCGCTGCAAAGCAGACAGGTTTTAACTCACTTGGATGTGGTTCTCATCAGCAGGAACAGCTGCACTCTGCAAATTCCCACAAGTAGAAAGAAGAGGAGGAGCGTGTTTGCCACCTCGTTGCATCACCTCTTCCTTTAACAGCCCTCTGGAAATGTTTGGGAATAAACTGGAAGTAAAAAGTTTCCCAGTTTTTCAGCACAGATTACATTTCAGCCTCTCAGCACATTCGGGTCGACTTTCTTCTTTTATTCATCTTGTAATCATTTCACTGGAGCGTGGTGGGGTGCCGGGATGGAGTGCTGAAATAAACTGCATGATGCTTCAGTGGAAATTAGGTTTTAAAGAATAACACCAACCAGACTTAAATGCTGTTAGGTCTCTTATAACCAGAGCTGTGAAGTTACATTTACTTGAGTAACTTTTTTGAAACACTTTCTGCCTGATGACAACATATTTTACCCTCTATTTTGGCCTTGGTATGTATTTAACCTCCTTAAAGATCCAAATCTGACTCCATTAAAACTTCTTATCTTAAACTTTGCTAATTTCAGATCCCATTCAAATGAGAAAATGTCCAAACTCCACATAGAGAGAAAACATAATTCTGTCTTAACAAACACCCAGGAAACAGTTACTGATCCCTCCACACTTTCCAGTTCATCTTCCTCTCCGGTGGTTTTCCATGTTCAAACTCAAACACGCTCTCCACTTCATCACCGTCGGACCAGAGGGACTATAATGTGTGTGTGTTTCAGTTAATGCATATGTAAGCACTGTTTCCTGTGGCTTTCAGGTGTATTACACACACACGCACACACACACACACACACACACACGCACACACACACACACACACACACACACACACACACTCTCACGCTTTATTTAACCTCAGGGATCTCGGACCGGCAGCGCCTGCTTAGCTCCAACATTAATTTCAATTACAGCTGCGATGTGGCGATGGTGAAATGAATAAAGCAGCAGAAATGTGAACACGACGTTTCGGCTGAGGAGGAAACTCTTCTGGTGACTGAATCTGGTAATTTGGATTGATTACATCAGCAGCTGCAGCTGCTGCAGAAACACAAGAAGGAGAAATCAAATGATCTTGTTCAAATCCAAACTGTAGGAAAATATAAATGAACAAGAAACCAACAAAATCCAAACATCTGTTGATTGATTTGTACTCAGAGGTGAATGGTTTGAATAAAATCTGAAATGAAATTTTCTGTGGAGGCGAAATCTTCAAATATTAAAACAAAATCTAAACATCCTTCTCCTCTGCAATCCTCCAGCTCATCCTGTAAGGAATCCAAAAGTGTTTCCAGGTCAGGAAGGTGAACAGAGGCTTGAAAACTGTTCAGGTTTTCCATATTTGGTCAACTTAAAACTGCAAACCTCAAAGTATTTTATTGGGATTTTACTTGAATGCAAACATTTATGCAGAAGACGTGCATAAAAGTTTAAACATTCCAGGGTTCTCATTATTTTTACAAACATACAATCTGAAAAGTGCGGTGGGCAGAAATACTTTTGCACAACTGGAGACTGAACCACCTGAATATCAGTGATCAAGTCTTCCAAGTTGGATTTAGGTCTGAACTTTGACTAGGCCACTTGAACACTAGAAACTACATCTGTCAGTTCTGACTAGTTGAAAAATAAACTCACACAGGATGATGCTGCCACTACCATTACAACCATAGAGTTCATTTCTTAGACACGTGACACTTACGGCTCTTTTCTTGTCCCATAAAACCAACAGATTCTCAGTGTTTCACCTTATTTAAGTGTGCAAAAATTAATATTCGTCTTTTTCCCGTATTTCATCACAGCCTCATTTCTTTGCTTTACATCATCAGGCCAAAATGCTGCAGCAACAGTTGCACCACCGCGCTTCATAAATATGAAGATTTCATATTTTTGATTATTCTGCTTCCTGCATTCAGCTCCACTCTAGTCAGCAGCAAATCAGCGGGTGATTCCTGCTGGTCTGCAGTCAGCAGAGAACGAGCTTCTCTCTGATGATTATTTTAAATGAACTAGATATCCAATAAAACTATAGAAACATCAAGCAAAGACAAGAAAACTACAAATAATCCTAGAAAGAAGCAAAAACAATCCAGATTTTGCACCAACAATGCAAAACAAGCCAGAGAAAACTTGGAACTGAAATCATTTATATCTGAAGTTTAGAGAAACTATTGTTTGTTTGTTTAAAAAAAAAAAAAAAAAAAAAAAAACTGGCAAAAAAAAAAAAACATGCAATAATTTTTAGAAAACAAAAAAGTTTCAGTAGTTCATAGTTTAGTAGCTTAACTACACTGTAGCTAAGTGTTGTTAAGCTAAAGTTTGACCCTTTAGCTAATTGTTGCACATTTTGTTAGCTGCACATTTGTGCAACAATTAGCTTTAGCAATTGTTTGTGCTTTTTTTTAGCATTTCCATGTTAATTTCTGTAGCTGTTCAGTGACTTATTGAGTTTCTGCATCATTTTTAATCCGTTTAGCTGTTTATTGTTAGATTCTGCTCATTTTATGTGCTTAGCAGCTTTGTGTTAGCTTCTGCTAATTTGTTTAGCTGTTTAATGGTTTAATGCTAGTTTATGCTAATTATTGAAATCTGTTTTATTTTTATCTGTTTAGCGGTTTAGCAATATCAAAGCTAAGAATCTTGTTTTGTGAAGTTAGTGATTAGTAAGACTAACTTTTCGGTTTGATGAACCCATAGATATTAACAATATCTACTGCTAATTTTAGTACAAATACATTTATAAGCAAATGTCTAGTGGCCATTTTGAAAACTGTCCACTAGAAAAACGACACAAAAGATCCAAAATATCATCAGGATTGATATATGAAAGCAATGATTTGACACCAAATACATTCATTTAAGTTATCTTATTATTTTTCATAATAACCATGGTCACCACTTTGAAAAATAAAAAAAATCAGTAGATTTTGGGTCCAATTATGTATGATTGGATAAATTTGGTAGAATTTATGACCATGGCCGCCATCTTGTCTTTCTTATTGACAAATGTTTTGTTTTGTTTTTTTCACAAAGCATGTGTGCCAGCGTCGGTTCTTGTATCAGCATGTGAAAGATTTTGCTGAAATATCTAATTATCTTCTGCACTATGATCCTGGGTTTGTTGGTCCTTCAGCTCCAAAGCAACAAGACTTTCTTATCCTCG
This sequence comes from Gambusia affinis, assembly GCF_019740435.1. Taxonomy (NCBI): domain Eukaryota; kingdom Metazoa; phylum Chordata; class Actinopteri; order Cyprinodontiformes; family Poeciliidae; genus Gambusia; species Gambusia affinis. Next base: position 1,422,936 of record NC_057891.1, on the reverse strand, counting down.
TGTTTCTTTGCATGTCACTTGCTGTTTCTTGACTCCACTTCCACTCTGTGTTCTCATCTTTTTTTGGTGAAGACACCAGAGTGTCTTCAGTGTTGAGAAACGCTGAGCGTGCTGGAACTCGCCCTGGTGAAATCTGCTCCGATCTGAGCCAGCATGCTGGCCGTCGCGTCGCACTCAGTTCTGCACAACAACCTGCTTGGAGCCCAAAACAACGACAACAACAAAAGTAAACAGGTGCCACCTGCAGGTCAGTTGCTGCTGGGAAAAAGGAGCAACCTGCAGGAAGTTTGCAGGTTTCTCCTCTCAGCGTGGGCAGCGTTTGCTGGATGAACTACATGTGCAGGCAGAGAGGAAGTTTTGACTTGTGCAAGCTGAGATTTTTGGCAGTGAGGTTCACCAGAGAGTCACACATTCTGGGCTTGCTGTGAGCTGAATGAGACGTTCGGTGATTATTTCTCTGCTTATATAAGTTGTTTTGTAAATTCAGAATTTGCAGAAATGTTTCATCAACACTAGCAACCAAGTCACAATGTGTTCCTCCGCGCTGGTGTTGAAAAGCAGCAGAAAAAGACACACATTGCCCCCAGCGTAAGCAGTAAAACGTCGTGCAGAGTGGTGCCTCCCGATTAAATGACACCCTGGGTGAACTCCTCCTTCTGCCAGACACTCAACAATTAAATTGCAAACAATTACCTGAGACTGGGCAGAAAGAGCAAGTTCTCAGCAGGAAGCAGGGGGATGTTTGACACAGCAGAAGCGTAAAAGCAATAGAAAACTTATATTTTATTATCTGGTGCTCCTACGCCCCCTTTCTCAGGTCGTCCTGGGTAAATGCCCATAAGATCCAAATCTAAAACTTAAGCACCTTAAACAACTTTTGTTATCTGTTTATTAAAAAAAAATAATAATGATGCTAAGTTTAGTGGGAAGAGCTTAGTTTTATTTTTAGCTGCAGATCCATTTGTTCACTTTAGGAATGCAATGTTGTTTCATTTTAGGCAATAAAATGTTATTTCTCTTACTCAAAAAAGGAATTGAATGATTCATTTGTATCTTTTAATGCATTTCTGTTATTCTATAAACATGTAGCTGTTTAGGTTGTTTTTCAAAACGAACTAAAATTACAGCCAGCAGTTGTTTTTCTCAGAAACTAACATGTTCACAATGGAAATAATAATTGTCATAGGAGGTTGTTTTGAGTCAATAACTCTTGAGTATTGATAAAATGTCTTGTTTTTTAACCTTTTTAAACTTTTTTTACTTCACGTGAATTTATGAGGAGAAAACAGAAACATCAGGCTGACTGGACGAAAGGGAAAAACTGAACAGATTGTTGGCATGAAAATGAGACGGAGGATGGACAATGTGCTGAAAGGAGGTGAGAAAACTCTGAAAAGAAAGAAAACCCGAAAAATGAAGAAAAGTTTCTTCACAAAAGAAACTTTTTCTGACAAAAAGCAATGAGGGAAATATTTTGAATGTAAATGATTCACTATGTTGTGCTGCTGACTGATGAAGGTAAATGCTTGAAGGGAGAAAAATGTTTTCAACGAAAATGAAATCTCAAGACAAATAGATTTGAGGAAGGCAGACAGATTAAAGACGAGAGTGAAAGAGCGATTTAAAGGTTTGAGGAGCGACGTGTGAGCAGACTGCAGAGGACCAAACAGAGTGACATGTTCCCCTCTCAGACGTTCATATTTATCCTGTAATCTGCTCAGAAGGTCAGGATTAAACGCTGACCGATCACCTTAATGAAAGCAATTCAATCACTTAAGGTAAATGTCAGGAATCAGAAAAACTGACTTCACTTTGTCAGATTTGGTTGTCTGTCAAACAATTGGATGAAAATGTTTCATCTGTAAACAGCGGTGACAAATGCTGCCTTCAAGGACCTGCTCTTCATGCAGACAGACTCTCTGCAGCTCAGATGTTTATTGTTTCCTTTGAAAGCTGCCTAACTAGAACTCAACCTTGAACTCGTCTATTATTCCAGGTAAAACATGTTTCAGTGGTTCTGTTGTTCAGAGAGCGACTGCATTCAGTGGAGGATGAGTGGAAACAAACGGCTTCAAACGTCAGACGGCAACTAAACAAACTAAACTTTCCTCTGGATCTGCAGATTCACCAAACATGTTAATAAACATTTATTTACTGCTTTGTCAAGTTGATATTAATATTTTGTTGTTTCTTGTATATTTATTAGTTTATGATATCTTTATTTACCTATTTGAACATATTTTTACTTATTTGATTTGTGCAAATGTATTTAGTATTTATTTATTTCTTTTGAAAACTTAGATTTATTTACTGACTTACTTTTTTATTTGCCTAATTCTCAGTTTTTTCACACTTATGGATTTACTTTGTGACTTAATCATTTGCTTGTTGCAGGTCATTTTTATAAAATGCATTAATTCATCTATTTATCTGCCAGTGTTCATGTATATTTTTCTTATTTATTTAACAGCCAAATTATCTTTGCAGTTTTCTTATTTACTTATTTTTTTCTATTCAACTGCCGAATTGTTTGTAAATTTTTTGACTTATTTGTTTATTGTGGTCCCAACTTTTTATTTATTTCTAATTATTTTTAAACAATAAATGATCAAAGTATTATTTATCCTAAAATAAATAATACATTTAGTTTTATTTACTTATAACTAAATAAATACATATTTATATCCTGCAGGTTTGTGTTTTTTATTTTCATAGTTCCTCCTCTTCCTCACAGGTTACATAAAACGCTGCATGTCACCTTGCCCTCACTTCGATTTCTGATCATCCTGTTCCTTCACTCCACCAGGATTTCATATCTTTATCTCTTTTTTTTCCTTTTTTAACCTGTGCACTTCTTCCTCCTGAACATCTGCCTGTAGGAAATGAAATCTGACAGCCAGAGAGCAAGAGGCAGTGAAAACAGAAAAGCAAAAGGAGTTAGGGACGGTTGGCTGCTTCCTGAGCCTCCTGGCTGCCAGAGCGCTGAGAGTGGGCCAGAACCAGAACCAGAACCCGCTGGTGGGATAACAACTCCCAGCTGGCCTGGGAGTGACTGCTGATCCCAGACCAGGAGGATGAGGATGCTGCAGGGGGAGAAGAAGGACATTTGGGGCGCGATGAAGAACTTGGACGGATGGATGGATGAATAATTTCCTGGGACAAAAGAAACAAGAAACTGCAGCCGTTCAAAGCAGCATGCTCAGAAAAAAGCTAAGAAAAAAAGGTTCTTCTGTGTCACTTTCAACTTTTGATGCGATTTTAATCATTTTGTAGCTTTTATTCACTTAACAGACACAATTTTGACACTTTTTGACACTGCTAGGCGTCGTGTTTATTTATTTATTTGATTTGTTGATTATTTCATATAATTTCCCCTTAAACTTTGTTTCCATTTTGTACGTACTGGACAGAAATGTACAATGACAGTAAAGTCTTTACTTGCTTACTTTTTGCTGATCTGTCCCACAACATTTCAACTTAATTTCACTGAGGTTTGTGTCTGGAGGAGGTTCCTGTCGAGTTTCTCTTTGTGAAGAGCGTACCATCTGCAGAAGCAGAGAAGAAAACATATATTGTTGGTTTTGTGCGCCTGTCAGCTGTGATGCATCTCAACCTTGAAGGAGAGAAAAGACGGAGGCCGAGAACTTTCACTGACGCACCACTTTCATATCTGATTCCTCCAGAACGTCTTGGAGAGAAACCCAAAACATTTAATGATGCTTTTAATTGAAAATAATCTCAGCAGGGACCAAAACAAGAAGCTTTCACATGAAAAGTCGCTATAATTGCTAATATTTTCAAGGGGTTTGACGTCCTGGAGCTTTCACACCTCCAGACAAGATGGCCGGCCTCACGGGGAGGACGAGGAGGAGGAAGAGGAAGCTACACTCTTCCTCCCCTCGGTAGCAGCGAGGTGAGGAGCAGATGGTGCGAGAGATTGGAAACATCGTTTGGAGTCGGCCAACCCCGGCCTGATGGCAAGCTGTGCTGGCAGCGCCGTGTCGAGGAGAACGCGAGGGGTTTAAATCGCCTTACTGAGCAGAGCTGGCTCGCTTTATTCTGCGTATGCACATGGGCAGAGTTCACAGTGAGTGTGTGTGTGTGTGTGAAGATTTTCAAAAGTTTGCAACTGTGTGAGTGGCACTAATGAAGAGATAAACAACGATACGAGCCAGAGAGTTTCTGTCATTATTTCTGCAGGCTCGTTTTAAAATTAGCCTAAAATTCGAATGTTGCATTGATCATAATTTGGAGTAAACACTGAAAATGTCAGCGTGTGAAGATGGTAAACAAGTTGCAAGGAGGCTGTTTGTGTCACTCCTTGCCTGCTTCTACTTCTGGAAATAAAACTTCACTTCCTTTGGAGCAGGACGTGCAAAATCCAAGCAGAGAAAACATCAACTCTGAACATTTTCTTGACTTTTCCTCCACTGAATAGGATGCACAGATCTGAGGAAGAGAAGAGGTGATGGAGTCACTGGCTGCATTTCCATTTGAATTATGAAAACAAATAGAAATGCCAATTAGAAAAAAAGGAATATGATTTTCGCTAAAAAGTTTTTGCAATTAGATGAAGAGGTTTTTCAGTTGTTTCAGTCAGAATTGATTCATTTTGCAAAGTGATAAACACTGTCAGAAAAACAGCAACCTTGACTGATGTCTACCAATTTAATTTGTAGAAAGAACAGTTTAAATGCAATTACTTACTAAATACTTACTGGAAAAGCAACGCTCACATCCCTCACATTTACTAGCATGAAAACATTTAGCATCCAGTTTGATAATAGGTGCAACATATTTATTCTTAAATACTTGCAAGAGTTGAAAAGTGTCTGAAAGAATATTCAGGAAACAATTCAAGAGTCAAAATTGCTTGAGAAAGTCGGAAAGGTTTCGTCCTGAATGTGTTTTTCCTCCTCATGGATCGTTTATAATTGTATTTTTCCGTAACAGTTTAATTCTGGTTCCTAAGAAATTCCTCCAAATCGCCCAGAAGAATTCCTTAATTGTTCCCTAAATCACTGGAGTTTAATGGCAGCCAGTTTAAGGAAATGCCAGGGCAGCTGGGAGATCTTGGAGAGATAAGCGGCGCCAAAAAGCAGGGCTGATGTCACCCAGCCTGCCCTCTCCCTCTCCTTCTCTGCGTGGACAGAAAAATGTCAAGTGAGGAGTTTGTTTCCAAACCAAAAGGTAAAGCGACTCCTTCCAGCAGAGCGGAGTCCGTTGGGAAACGCAGCCATGCGAGAAACCAAAGCCGTCAGTTTCTCTTTACACTTGAACTGCTGAGCTGTAGCATCTCATACAGCAGGATTCTGTCTCTGGGAAATGACTCAACTTTACTTTGTAACAAGATAAGTTAATTTCAGCTCATTAATTCCAATAAAGTAGTCCCTCGAGACGGAGTCAGTCCTGACCACTTAAGACTCAGATTTTCCTGTAAGTCCTTCACTGGGATGGTTGACCTTCACTGTGGAGTCGATGCTATCGCACTTCTTAGCACCCTGGTGTTTGTTATTGGAGCCAGAGCCAAGCTAGCAGGTTAAATTAGCATCATTTTGGTGGGAACAGAAGAAGTTGGTAGATTTATTTTGTACTTTAACCAGATATGATGTATTTTCTTTCGGGACTTTTTATGGTGTGAAATTATTGGTGAGATGATGGATGGATGGAATTGAAAAGTCTGAAGCTGTTCCATCTGTCTGAATAACGTATCGTTTTCTTCACAGTGCCTCCTGTTGTTCGAAAGCAGAACTGCAGTGAATATTAGCTCACTTATTCATTACATAATCTGCTCTGAAAGTTAACATTTTCTGCAAATTAAAGTTGTTTCTGACACATTTCTTGCAGCTATCTGCTGGACTCAGCCTCATAAGCTGGAACCAACAAGTAAAAATCCTGTGAGCCTGAAGAGGATGAGAGTGAAATAAAAAAGAAAGAAGCAGCGATCGTCTCTGACAGGGAGAGAAAAAGAGCAGCAGACATGAAAAGAAACAGAGACACAGAGGAGGTCCTTGGCAAAGTCTTGTACAGCTGCTGAATGCTGTTACACAGCTCAGGAAGGCCAAAACTATTATATACGACTACACACACACACACACACACACATTGAATAAGCCTCCAAATAACCATGTGACTGGATCTAAACAGGAGGCGCTAATTCAACCCTCTTAGTCGTGTAAACATGTGCTCACTGAGTTTCTCATGGACGTGGAGACTCGGCTCTGGACCAAGTCTCTGAAGCGTAACAACAACACAGCCGACACAGCCACTTCTGCACTGTTTACATCCAGCTCAAGTGTGGCAAACACTGCTTTCCCAGAAGATGTTTCAGCCCAGAGAGGCTTGCAGAGTGTTTATGTAAAACTCCATTCACCGGTTTATATTTGTGTTTAATGGTAAAATTTTGTGCTGCATGAAATGCAAGAAACGACACCTGAGATCCCTAATTCATCCAACTGGATGGTGCCGATGTAAAAAGCATAACATCTCCAAAAATACACTATTTTGGTGTAATTTTGATGAAAGAAGCAACAAATCTTTGGACTTCTGTAGCTGAGAAACACGTTGCACTGTGAACACCAATCAAAGTTGGAAAACTTTAGGAAAGTTTAAACTTTTTACAACTGTATAGTCAGTTTGATATCTGGTTTTATTTTGTTATCTTTCAGTTTTGATCCTGTTTCAAGATATCATGAAAGTTGAATCACAAAGATAAACAAACAGATAATAATATCACTTCCCTGACGTTAATTTCATTCTCATGCTGAGGCCTGCAGGGGAACCTGAAACGATGCGGTCTGTAATCATGTCACGTCTCATCAGTCAGGTTTAGAAAAAGCTGCTGTGTTGGATTGCAAAAATAAAAAAGGAGCTCCAGTCAGCCTGAGGCATGCCGCTTGTGCTAATAATGACCTCATGCATATAACCCGCCTGACCCCGTGTGATCTTGTGAGCGAATGTAATGTTAGATAATAATTGTCACCCTGATTCACCTGAGAGGAGCATGGCTGGATTACAGACTGAGGTATCTATGCAGAAGTGATGAGAGTTTCAGGTTTACGTTATAGAAACTCACAGAGTGATTAGTTATAAACGACATGATTGAGTAACGTCTTCTCCACAAAACAAACATCTTCCCAAAGGTCTTCCAAACAGGTTTTCAGCACTTTAGCTGTTTTTTAAATCTAACAACATAAATAATATAAAAAAATGTCATTCACATTAACACAACTTAAAAATCAATTTAGTATTTCTAGTAAATTAATCAAGCATCACAAATGACTCAAATGATCAGTCTGCAGGAGGTTAATGCAGCTCTGATTGCAGGAGAAAAATAGCACAAAATCACACCTCCTCAGAATACCAATTAAATATGAACAATTTTGATATAAATAAAAGATTTGGAGATGAAAACCAATCCTGGTTCAGAAGTTTCCCAAATGTGAAAGTGAAATTAGTGGGAAAAATCAGGGCCTGCTGCTTGGAGGCCCTCTCAGCGGACATGGACAGGACTAAATAATCCCAGCCGATATGTTGGTCTGGAGCGCAGGGAGAAAGGATCATTCCAATCTTAAAGCCAAGCTGCCCTCAGGAACAAGAGGAAATCCTTCAGGGGTTTTCTGAGCAAAGAACATTTGGAGGGAAAACCAAAGAGCTGAAGAATTAAGTGGGTTTGAAAAAGAGAAATTAACCGTCAAAGGAAACAGAGCGGCTGAATATTGACAAACTGTAACAGGAACTCTCAGCAACGGCAATGCTGTCTGTCGCTTTTTGTCCTGCTTGCAGTTGCACATTGTTTTGAGAAGTTAGAGAATATTTTCTGGGATAAAAAGTTGATTTATTAGAATTCTACTAGAACCAGAAGAGACTGTCATGAAGAGGCAGCTTGTAGATGAATAATGCTTAATGAAAAAACTTACCAAAAAATCACTGGGAATGCAGGGAGCCAGAGCAGAACAAAAAACACAAGAACTAAAGACATCATGGAGGAACCAGCAAGGAATGGGAGAGATGTGACTGAATACTGGGAGTGCTGGGACAATAGACTGACCACACCTTGTTATAATGACACATGGATAAATCAACTGGAAACACTGAAGAAGGACTGAAGTAAAGTAAAATGGAAACAAGGCTGATGTAATTAAAATAAGAAACACAGTAATAATAGAACTTGAATGAAATAATCAAAAAGAAAACTGATGTTTTCTGAGCCAGTTCCAGGGAAATAACTCAGATTTTCTGGGAGCATGACCTATAAGTTTTGGGAAAGGAAAGGCTGTTTTATGTAGCTGTGATAAAAAAAAAAGAAAAGTAATATTAAGTAAAGTTAAAATATTCCTTTAAAGTTCCAGCCAGGTTTAGAGCTGGTACAGTCACAAAAACACAGTTTATACAAAGAAAGAAGCAAAGGAAACAATTTCTAGTTGATGTTTTTAGCAACGTAGCACCAAAGCTACTTTCTTGTGAATGATTATTACGATTGGACGAAGTGACTCTTGAACACACCTAGGCCTGTTTTCTTCCAGAAATCGCCCTATAATTTGCAGCTGCTTTCCTGAACGGTGGCAACACCTCGTCTAAAACGGTTTTGGAGTATCGGGTTACATTCCACGAATATCACGGCCTCACTGCGGCGTTGCATAAGCGCGGCGTCACGCTGGAAGCATCCTGCCACCTCGGCTTTAACGTGGTGTTATTTTCAAACCGGCCTGGTCATGCTGACATGTATGTTTGGGAGCAGAGGGCATTAAATTTAGAGCTGTCAGCGCCAAGCCGACTTCATTAGAGGTGGATGAGTTCATGTGTGTTTGACTCAAACCTTCAACCTTGATTAAGGGATGGAGGATGCAAACAGAGGTCAGTCTGGCTGGAACCTAGGGTGCATTGAACAGCTTGACAAAGGTCAAGATTTGCATCTAAATTCAGCTGCAGTGGCTCTTTATATGAGCTCAGATTATTAAAAAGCACTTGAGCCTCACAATAAATTGACCTTTCATTGGCTGTGGCTTACAAGTGCAACTTGCGTCATCATCCAGTGAGTTTATTCAATAGGAGAAAGTTGCATGCTCCTTATTCCCAATGCCCACATTAGTTCCACTCATCCACCTTCCTCGGCTCTGGTTTGCAGTTTCCAGGCTGAACCCACTAACCTTCAGAGAACCAGCAGTGGCATTCCCAGCCTCTGCTGCTGACAGCTCCAGCATGTTTGGTTTTAAAAACAGTAGCTGCCACAGATCAGGGCAGGCAAGCCGAGGATTAAGGAGGCGGGTGATACCTGCCACTGTGACAGAAGCTGTCGTTGCTGATTGACGATGCATGTGCATCGATTTGACCCGGAGTCCTTGAAAGCCTCCCTCTCTCCTCGGCTCCATCTGTGCAGGCAGCAGCTCCGAGCAGCTGAGGCCTCGTTCTGAAACTCCCCCTTCTGAGGTTCTGCAGTGCAGGTTCACACAAGGACAAGGAAGGCAGCTGGGTGCCAGATGAGAGCGGTAATTAGGCTGGTATCCACCGGGTTTTGGTTACAGGTGCAGATCTGCCTGCAGGGATGAACAAAGCTGTCAATGGAAAAGATCATTCATGCTGAAACAACAGAAAGGAGGGAAAGAGGGGCTTGGACGGCTCCTGCTACCGAGCAGCAGTGCCAAGACAAGATAAATCGCTCTGAGTGGCATCACGACAAGCCCAAAGCAGGAGTATAAATCATTTTGCACTGCGAGCTTTCAGAGCAGAAGGAGAGGCTTTTATTTTAGCCGCTTGTTTCTGGAGAGAGGAAAGAGCCTCAATGCTGCCCAGCAACATGAACACAGGATCATTCAGTCAGTCAGACAAAGGAGTTTCTTTTTATCACTTTGTTTTCCATTAATACTTCAGTTTTTATTGTTAGTTTCATAAAACTCTGCTTTATTTGTATCAAGATGCACAAAGAGACAAGATGTTTTAGTTTAATTACTCTTTATTTATTTTAGCAATCACAAGAAGAAATCAGAAGGAAGGAATCTTTTAATTTTCATAATAAATGTACTAATTTATTTAAATTTATTGCTTCTTTTCTTTCTTAACTAACTTTATTTTCCTTGTTAGTTTCTTGCTGAGTTTTATTAGTGTTAACATGGACACATATAGACATTTTCCAGCGTTTATTCATGTGTTTATTTATTGAAGAGGTTTCCATGTTGTGATTCTGAAGAAACTCACAGGCGTAAAGGAATCTGCTCTTTTATCTCTTCCCTTTTGCTCACCATCAAACCAGAAGCTAAAAGCAAAACACCAGGATGTTTATTGGAACACCAACTATGTTCCAGTCCCTCATTTTTCCTTATCTGTTTTCCTCTCTTGATGCCTGATTGCGAGGATATTTCAGCTCCTTCCAGCTTTGTGTCAACAGTTTATATCAGACTTACATTTCCTGGTGCGAGACGACAAGCACACCTGTCAACAGAGCCACCTACATACTTTAAATGCTTCACCTGGTTTGTTGTTGACTTAACAGGCCAGTGAGGACATGTAGTTCCCAACAACTGCTGCTCTTTTCAACCAGCTGCTGAGATTTTAATAAAATATTAATTCCTACTTTGGACAAAATGCAACAGATTTGGTGTCTTTGGAGCTTCTTTCTTTGCAACTGATTTTCAAACATCCAATTCTCTCTTTTTTGCTGCTATTTGCTGTAAAGTTGTGCATTAAATATACTGGCATAAGTAATATGATTTTATGTATTTTTCTTTATGTGTAAATCTCTTGTCTGACTGTGGGTATAAGTTTAAAACTCCCACTTTCTCTCTTTCATTTTTTTTGTGTAGTTTTCCATACATAAACAAACACTTCCTATGTTATCTGTCTAGTAAATTTAGGTGTAAATTATAGAAATTTTACTAAAAAAGGAAAATAATAAACTTTTTATACACATTTTACATTTATTTTTCTTTCACTCTCCTATTTTTTTAATTTGTAAAATCATATTTCTTTCTTCATGTTGTTTTTTTAATCTCCAAATGAATATTTCCATATTTATTTTAAGTTCATATGATTTACATTATCAATAAATGTACAATAATCAACACTTTTGTTCACTTCTTATGCATTTTTAGTTTTATTTATTTGTTTTTATTTTTTAAGCCATTTGACTAATTTTCTTCCATAATTTTCAGTAATTAGCTTTGTTTTGCACAGATATTAGTCTCGGATGCTGATTTAGCTGTTTCTACTCATCCTAACATGATGTCTTATTGCGTCCATCATGTTCTAACCTTGAAACGGGTCACAGCACCATTATACATGACCCTTAGGAGCAACATTGCAGCCTGATTTGAGCTCTGAAACCTGATCTTTCCATTCATCATTCATGCTGTGTCCACTTGGCCTCAGCGCTGCCCTGCAGCTCCCACTGTCACACGTTACAGACCCTCGATTGCTAACATTTCACTGCGTTCTCTCAGTTTCACATGTATTTACATCCTTCGTTGCTCTGCCATGCTGTCTATGAGCAACCTGCTTTTTGTTAAAAGCCCTTTGTCGATAAATTTGACTTCCCTTGACACTCAATACGGAGTCCATTAAGCTGCAGAGCCATGGGGTTACTCTGCACAAGGACCAGTGGTTCCAGTAAGGAATATGTGCTGAGCCCTCCACAGCAAGCATCATCATACGTAATTCAGGCCCATGTAATGCCATTAGAGGAGATTTGGCATCTGATAGTTGAGTAATGGGATTAGCTTCATGGGCAATAAATCTCCAAGACCAGGATGGCAGGTCTTCCCCACTCAAAGGGAGACGGATACAACATGCCACTTCCACAAGAAAGTCGTACTTTGAGTTTGAGGTAGTGAAGGAAAATGCAGCTGCAGGAGGGATGGTGTATGCATTCTTGCAGGATGGAAGAAACCTTACCTGCAACCACATCTGCAGTAGCTGGCGTATAAGATGACCATGTGGCTATTGTTGTAATATTAGCCTCACCTAACACAAAATAAACACAGAGTAATTCCAAGGTAAATAAAATGAGAAATAACCTTTACTTTTCCTGAGCTTGGGTTTCCAGGAATAGACTGAAAATCTCTGCATCTACTGGATCTAAATCCTCTCCTTCACCACAAACTGGGCTGTACTGGTTTCTCCAGCTGCAAGAAACAGGAGGTGTTTTTTTTTCTTGCTGGAGATGAAAGTCAACGCTCCAATGTAGAACAGGTGACTCAGCTTCCAGCACAGAGGAGAAATCCCCCGAGACCTTTGACCTCCTAATCGCTGAGCAGCGCTTATAGCTGGAGATCTGCTCCAGGCTATTAGGGAGATTAGTGTCACACAGATTTTGGGAGCAGGCCAAGGCTATATCTGTGCTTCATGGCATTCTCAGCATTTATTACTTAGCACCCAACCCATGTTGAAATCCAATATGTGACCTATAGTAGTAGCACATAGCTGCAGGCTGTAGCATGTGTGCAGACTGTGTTAAGCAACAGGGTTGCTGGATGGACATACGCTTGGTAGTTTGTTAGAAGAAGGAAAGTTTGCATTCTGGGTTTTCCTTTATGGTAGAAATGCCCCATAAGCTCTCCTTATTTAATTAGATCCTCCATGTAGCGCAAGAAATACAAGTTTATTGTTGCAATTTATTTACAAATATGTTGCATGTTATTACAAGTCTTTTTTTTAATGAAAAGGTGGACCTTCCAGCTCGGACCTCCCATCTTTTGTCGCATCGGGACAAACCAGAGTATAAAACAAGCAGCCTCCCAGAACAAAACAATCCATAAGCTCGTAAAGCCGCTCAAACAAGCTCCAAGGAGTTATTCAGCTTCCTACCGGAAGTGTGTGGATTTTACCTCCAAAGTAAAAGTAAAACTCATGCAATGTCAAAACTTGAGCAAAAACCAAATAAATTGATATTTTAGTGTATAAATGAATATAAAAAAGGATTTTTCAGAAAACATCACAATTAATTAATAAACAAACGGCACTGGTTCAATATTTGTTGAGTTCTCCATGGAACATAATTTCTAAATATTTGGGGAAAATTTCCATATTCTGGGATTTTTTGAGCACATTTCTAAAACACTAAGAATATTTAGAGGGGGCTCTCAAGTATTAGTCGATGTTAGGTATTCGTAGACTGTTGTGATCCTGACTCCCTGACTAATACCAGGGTTCCAATGAGCCGTAATCTTTTATTCTCCTAAATATGGTCCCAAAAAAATTAATGTTTCAAATATATAATCCAATTTCTGCATGCTACAGCTCATTTTACTAGAAACTTTGGCCAAACTTTTGCCCAAATCTTCTGAGCATCCAAATTATTATTGGCACTACAGCAGCAATTGCAGATGATTTTTCTAACCTGGAATTTGAAATTCTCACTTCCAATGACAACATTATATATATATATATATATATATATATATATATATATATATATATATATATATATATATATATATATATATATATATATATATATATATATATATATATATATATATATATATATATATATATATATATATATATATGACAGGCTTGGAATCATTATTCCAAGCCTGTCAGCAGGTTAGCTTTCAAACAAATGGAATATACTATAAAAACCTACATTCTGCAATAGGTGTTAAGTATTCTTGAACATTTTTATTTTATTTGTATTTATTTAGAAAAAAAAAGAAAAGTATTTACCTTGTGTTTTACTTTGAAAATGATTACCGGATGCGGGACAGCTCAACTTGGCATAGCTGACGCAGATCAGTGACTCCATCTTGAAATTGTCCCGACCCGAGGAGGAGACGGACTTGGAAAATCCTGCTCGTCCTACATGGATTAACTGTAGTTTTGCCCAATTATTCTGTCATAAAACACGGTTTTCGCCCCTTGTATCGAGTTATTTCGACGGAAGCGGTTGTTTGGCCCACTTTGGAGGAGCGTTTCACTCCGCTTGGAGCCCTTTAATCGGTTGTGTCCCTGCTGGAGCGGCCGGAGCTGGCTGTGGTTGTGGCCGGGCAGCCCCGTCGGACAGTCGGGCGAAGCGCAAGCTTCCACACGGATTTAAACATCAAAAACTGCTTTTAAACCCACAATTTTCAACTCGAAGACTACGAAGTGGCGTTTTTAAGAAAGAAAGAAGTCATAATTTACGGCTATGTTCCGGAGCTCGCCGAGGAGAAGTTTGATTAAGCACCCGAGTGCGCTTGCTGTGGAGTCCGATGGATGTTAGCCCAGCCCCGCTGTGGCTCGGCTCTCTGCGCCGCTCTTCTAAAGGCTCAGTTTGTCTGCCCATAATGCTGCTGCTGACCTCGCAAGTGTATGAAAACACTGGCACTGGTGCCACCAAGTCGCCCTCCATTGCTTCGCTGTAAAACCTGGAAATACCACCCAGCATTTCCTTCTCCCCCTCTCCTGTTTTTGGGACTTGTAACCTGGAATATTTTGGATTTAGCCTCTATTTTCTTTAAATATGCAAAATTTCCAGAGACTGTTCTTCTTTGGGCAGCAAGACATTAAATTCTAGATTGTTTTTTAGATTTTTTTTTCTTCATTTTTGTGGAATTTGAGCTTTTATAAACCCATTCTTTTTGTGGACACATTCGGATGGAAAATGGGAGACGCTACAAAACTGGCCATTGCCGTTTTCCTCATCTCCTGCTCTTCAGGTGGGTATATCGATGCTATGCCTGGTCTTATATTGTAATGTTTATTACCTCTGCAGAATGCAATACACAGCATGTTGCAGGATGCATTGAATGCAACACAACGCAGACCTGTGGGAAGGAAAGGAGGGTGGAAAAAACAAATTCCGTCAACCTTTTCTGCAGCCCACTTGTGTGGCTGTGCATGTTTCATATTTAGTCAGCTCAAGATGGGGCCTTAAGGCCCTCAAGGGGCCTTTGTGGAGCTCTGAGTGAGACATGTTGCTAGAAATTGGGTCTGTTTAGTTTAAGTTAATTAGGAAACAATAAGAGGCAGTATAAGGAAGGACTGTGCACTGGGAATAAATAGATTATAAGCCCAAATTTAAAGTCAAATGGTTGTGTTTTGAACGAGGCTCTGCAGTGGGTTTTGTTGGTGTATTATATATTTTTCACTCTCAGTATATTCACTTGTTGAACAAATGCAAACAAGAAGAAAGGAAGTCTGGTGAGGCAGAATTAAAAGCGTATTACAACTACATTTTAGTTATTTTATGTGAAATAGTGGTAACAAAGTCAAAAAACTGTTGTTGTTTGTTGTTTTATTTTTTAATGTACATTGTGAAAGAAGTTGTTCTACTGAATACGCTGAAATTGACCAAAAAGTAAGAGATTATTCATTATATTGTATATTTTATATTGTATATAATATAAAAAGTATTGGACTGAGCACAGAACCCTGTGGTACACCACAAGTAACATTCAGCTACTTATTGATTAGAAGACGTGGATTTTTTATTGTTGAAGTAGTTTTGTGCTGAAATTAGACATTTTTGGTTAAAAATTTAATTGTAGAGTTATTAAATGCTAAGTTACATGCTGAATTTCAAACTTTTTGATATTATAACAAGATATTCTGTAAGTTTTATTTGATTTAGGTTGTCTTTTTAGTGATTGGTGGGTTTCTTTTATTCAGCCAGAAGATCATTTATTTATTATATATTCACCATTTAAATTAGCATCAAATAATGTTCTACCTTGACCCTTTTTTGTATTTTAAATATCTCGGCTACATTTGGAAATTAAGGTGAAAATTATTTCCAATGTATGATGGAAACAGGAGGAGAAAAAGGCCTGACATGTGATTTTTGGAAACGTTAATGGACTATTTTGAAGATGGAATAAAATGACACACAATATTATTAAGAGGAATGAGGATGAAAAGGATAAAAATGATGCTCAAGGTACGTTTGAGTGACTTTGAAACAATTTTTAACTGCAGGAACAATGTGGTGGAACATTTTTGCAGTTTTAAATCTCTTCATGAAATTAATGAGTAATATCCCATGTCTGTTAGTCATAGTATGTTAGACTTTAATAGGTTTACAGTTAATTATACACCCCCTTTCCTCTTTCTACGTCCTCATTTTCCTAAAGTTAAACGTCACACCAGCATGGTGACGAACAGAACAAGGTCAACCACAAAGTGCTGTCTGGTTTTTCTTCTCTTTCTGTTGTGTTTTTTTGCACAACATTGTTTACGTGGCGTTGAAAGTCAACTCTTGCGTGATGCTAAAAGTCTTTTATTTTTTAACTCCAAATATTTTGGAGACGTTACAATAAAGTCGCCGTTGCAGACCGAGACTGGTGTTACTGGGTTTGCTGGATTTGCAGATCAGAGATTTGAGATTGCAGTTTTCAAAGTGACGGTTTTGTGTTACCTGATGCTTCGGCTTGGAAGTGGGAATTGCCTAATCGGAGGTTGCACAACAGAAATTAAGCCTGGAGGCAGAATTTTCTAAACCGCTTTGGAAAAGAAACGCGGCATATCAGTGCTAAAGCTCAACCTGAAGAAGTAGAGGAAGGATGGGAGGTGAAAACAATCTCTCACGTCGCAGTGGGATAGTTTCACAGGGAGGTGCCTCGAGTGTCTGTGAGCATTTGGGTGAAAATGAAAAGCTTTCTCAAATTGGGTAATAGTCGGGGTTGCTCGAGTGTGAGCCAGGTGCTGTCTGTGTTTTGCAGAGTGCAGCAGATGATTATTCTACTCGCTCATTACCGTCTGAAGTGGGGAAATGAATGGTTTCCACTCAGAGTGGGATAATAACTCTCTGGGAAAGCCGAGTGGAACTGGCACCGCTCACAATGGCACCAAGAACCCGGTGATAAGGGCAGAGCACTTAGCCAAGAGGGATTTTTATCTGATGAGGCCAAAAGAAACACGTAAGGGTTAAGTTTGTTTGTCATGGCTTGTGGCCATGACACACCGTGTCTGTATATCTGTTGGTTTTCAGAAAAACTCCATGTAAGCTGCTCTTCAAGCTAAAATAGGCAGGAAATGAAAGTAGAAATGGTCCAGTACAAGTTCAGTTTTTTAAATGTCAAAATAACATTTTACTGAAGCTACGCATTAATGTTAAAGTTTAATTTTGTGCCTAGAGGTTTTTTAAAAATCCCTTTAAGACTGTCGGCCTGTTCACTTCTTTGTCAGTTTATATCCATATTTTGATCCTCGACTTTAGCATTTTAACTGACCATCGCTAACCGTCGCTAACCGTCGCTAACCATCGCTAACCATCGCTAACCATCGCTAACCGTCGCTAACCGTACCACCAGAGATTTAAAGATGAGCAATACAAGCAAATGAGGCGGATTAGCAGAGCTTGATAATGTCATCCATACACATTATTTGATGAGTTAAAATAATTTTCTTACATTAAAGCTATTTGTGAAGAAGTTGATTATTATGTTTAGAATGAGACAGTGGTGACTTTCAATGATTTTTATAAGATATAAATCAACTTGAAGCTGATGGTCTTTAAGATAGTAATCTGACATTTATCTGTTGTTTTCTTCCCTCATATTTACATTTTGATACTTGCACAAATGCACCACCTATTGTTTTCTGAATGTATTTGGACTTCATCAGAAAATGCATAATAATAATAATAATAATAATAAAAATGCAACATAGAAAAACATATATGTTTTTAAGAAAGATTCTCAGTTTTAAAGTTTAAAAACGTTATTGCAGTAAAACTTTTACACTAGGTTGTAGTGCTTTTCTGCTCATTACTGGAGACTTATTTTCAGCTGTAAAATAAATTTTCACATTTGTGGAAGAAAACACCATTTTATTATGAGATTATTTTAGTTTTTATCCATGTAATTAAAACAATGCGCAGCTCATTAATCATAAACTAATCAAATATTTGGCTGCTGTTTTCATATTGCAATTTATAATTCTTAAAGTGAAGATTGTTTTACCACCCACAGAGTTATACCTAAGGACAGTTTTAGAAAAGCAAATTAACCTAAAGATTATGTTTGGACTGTGGGAGGAATCCACACATTCATGAAGAACATGTGAACTTTGAACCCAGGACCTTCTGGATCAGTGCTGCAGCTTTAATTGCAGTTTAATTGCATGATGCATTGAGGAACCGAGGGGAAAAACAGACTTCTTGTTTGTCAGAATTCTAGTTTGACAAGAAATGATCGGTTCAGTCAGAATAAAGAAAAGTAAAACGGTTTTTAAACGATGTTCCTCCCCCGCGCAGCTGCTAATCCGTCCCAGATCATCAGTTTTACAGGCGACCTCTGCTGCGAGCCTGAACTGCAGATCTGTAAATATTTACAGTGCGACTTCATCCCAGACAACACGTCCAGAGATTTCAACTCCACTCTGAAGATTTGTCTTAATCCTCATGCTTCCCCATTTCGTGTCAGGAAACTGTGTCAGCACATAAACCCGTTTATACAGCTTACATCCATTCATATGGACAGACGTTGGAACAAACGGACAGACTGATGGTTTCAGTTTTTTATTATTATTAAAAGGGAGATTTTAATCTCCAGTGTTGCTGCAGACAACAAACTTTGTGACATCGTCCCCCAGATGGTTAATCATTATTAGACATGATGGGACTGAAGTGCTTTTCTGAGGTGAATATTTACTTATTGAAGACACTTCCTTCCATTTCACCACATTTTGACCAAAGGTGGTTATTGCTCACTTTTTGATTTGAAAAGAAATTGTGGACTTTCACATATTTAACTTTGTTGTGAATTTTCTCTGATCCTCAAAGGCTCAATGTAATTTACACCAGGAATAAACAGCATGTAGTTACATTTTGGGATGATATTTTGTGGCAGCAAACAAAAGGTTGTTGTCATGGAAACAATTGACAGACTAGGTGAACTAAACCATCTCCACCATGCTTTGGTTTTTAAAAACATCATAAATCAGTAGATTATCAACCTAATGAGATGATAAAACTCAAAAACAATCTCGACACAATGAAGTTATTATGTCAAAATGAGATTGTCATATCCTGTGACAAAACAGGCTTCAAGTTTCTTATTTTGATAAAACAAGACATTCAAACCTAAACGTAGTTCCTGGTGGGAAAAGCTGCCAACACCTGAATGTTTGTTACCTTTTATGGCCGTCGGGGTCGTTTTGACTGCTCATCCTGGATTTGGACAAATTAGGATTTTTTTTTAAATGAAAGATTTTGTGTTTAGATGAATTTAAGTGTGTTGCCACCAGTGCAGAGTTTGCTTCTAAATCTTTACTCTTCCTTATCTTCATCTTCCTGCTGCCATGTTTTTCTCACTTCCCACAGATATGTCCTCCCTCTGTCTATAATATGTCCTCCTGCATTATGCATGGGGTCCAGTGGCACTGGTGTACTTGTTAAGGCCCGGCGTTGTCCTGGTTCTCCCCATCGGGCCCAACTAGCCCTGACTGTTTCCTCATCATGAAAACAGCTCAACTGTTGCTGCTGCTTGTTTTGACTGGTCCTGCACCAGTTGGAGCACTGTTTATATTTTACTGGGTATTTGGACTATTTCTTATTGTAAGAACTGAAATGGATTTGTTTTTGCATTAATGCAAGTGAACAAACCTTTGCTGCAGTCGGAGGAGTTTATCTGCCACTGAGGGGATTTTCCTGAGCAGCACAGATTTGTTCTAACCTGCTGCTGGAGGAAAACCAAATCGATGGAGATTTCTCAGTGTGCCAATAGTCAAATAAAAAAAAAGTAATGTTTGCACATGCTGTTTACCTCTTTAGAAGAGTTCTGTGTGTGTGAATAAAGATTTCTAAAGCTCTGGAGAGTTTTTAGATTTGGAGGAGTGTTTTATCTTGATGCGTTGGTCCAGAGCGCCTTTTACTGTAATTAATGCGTACTGCAGATGTTGCTTTATGTGCATGGGAGAGTTTGAGTCTAGACAGGCTGGCTGCTCCGACGAAGGGGCTCGCTTTGATCCTTGATTAAAAACCGCGAGCTGTACATTCATCATGCTCTCGTTTCAGGGTCTCTGGAGGGCGTCACACTCCCCACCCCAACCCCTCCGCCTTCCTCCACCTCTTTGTCTTCGGCTGTCTCCCGGTGATGCTGTGGGCTCGTCATCAGCCTGTTGCTCCACCTGTAATCTAATCCCAATTAAAAATACCCAGCAGTGCTTGGATTTTATTTTGGCAGCGGAGCCTCGTGACGGGCTTGTCGTTAGTTTCCACTAAATATATAGTGGCAGAAGTCATTGAGGTCGTGAAAGAGACGGCGTACCTCGTGTGATGACTCACAGCGGAGCGGGAATTCAGATCGTAATTCTGCAGCTTAGATTTCACCCTGATCTCTTAAAAAAACGATTTTTGGTTTGAAGATGCCGCACGTGAACACGTGAGTGCAAGGAGTTTGTACCCTACCACTGATAAGGAGGCACTTTAAAAGGCTCCTCCTGTGAAGAATGCGCGGTATGCAGCGCGGTATGCAGCGCGGTATGCAGCGCGGTATGCAGCGTGTCATGCGTGCGCTTCTGCTGCTGCAGAGACACCCAGGTGCTCTGCAGACCTGTCCGACCAGCAGCTCCATCAGCGCTAATTGAGGAGGAGACGGATGGGCTCGGGCATTCCAGTGAGGATTAGAAGGATTGGATTCAGTTGCTGAGTGTGTTGGTTTTTAATGCCCCTCTTGTTCCTCCCCCCTCGCTGCCATGGGAAGACTGGTGTCTTTGTGAGCGGCTCCGGCGAGCCAGCCACCCCTGCCGTGTCACAACAACGTCTGATTGAGTGTTAATGTAACACTCCAGAGAGTTCCTGGCTGCTCTGTGAAAACACTGGACTGTAAACCAGCGAGAGTCCTCTCCTACCAACAGCTCAGCCTCAGCTGCTGGTGGGGAAACATGGAAGCAGTGGGATTATATAACCTGGACCCCTGAAAACAACCTGAGGAGGTCCAGTCCTACGTTTAATGATTTATCTAAACATTTCTTCATCCTTGATTTAAACCATCATACAACTTAAGGGACCGTTGAATGCATGAAGTAACTGCAGAGGTTTATCGATTTTCTTAATATTATATAAAAAGGCTTACATGTGTCCATGCACCCTTCAAATAAATGTTGCGACTCATCATTAAAGTTTCCTCAAGCAGTCATTATGTCATTAAGGATCTCCAGTAGCAGTCAGTCTTGCAACAAACCTAAAGACGCCTCTGACCAAAGACTGTTTCTGTATGACAATGACATGTCCTAGATGACATCAGCGGTTTAAAATTAGAATAAAAATGTAGATACATTTTAGTCAACGTCTCTGGAATTGTTTTTGTCGGTCAGGTGACTCTTCAGCTTTTAAGATGGTAATCAGTTGCTCCGGGTTGTAAACAAACAATACCTTGTTGCCCTGGTTACGCATTATAACAACTGTGCAAAAATTAAAATGCACTGCATGCAAACCAGTGGGAATAATTGGCCAAACATGCAACCCCTCAACCAAAAAACGTCTCACCAAAAGTCTAGAAGAACAAATCAGAACTGAGCTTTGCTCCAATAAATATGTAACTTAAACATTCTCCTGAACTGGTTAAAGATCTTAAAGTAAAAGCAAAAGAAAATCCAAAGATCAAGTTGATCTGGTGACTAAAAGTACATTTGGAGGATTCCAGACATCACTTTTAAATCTGGGAACATTGCACCAACTCTCAAGCATGGAGGTGGCAGCATCATGCTGTGAGGCCTGAATAATTGAAGCTTGGAAAGAGCTGAATGCTCCAGCAGAACAATAACCTTAAACATGAATCCAGCTTCATTTTTAAAGAGTGCAGTCAGCAACATTCCCAAACTCCTAACCTCAACTTTATGGAAAACTGGATTTAAAAATCATATTATATCTAGAAGAGAGGTTGAAATGTATCAAATGTCAAGAACAGCAAGATTTCCTCAGAAAACTTGCTAAGCCAGGCGGCTTCAGACAATCATTCATCCAGCGGCCCATTGTGTTTGAGCCAAAACATGTTTGAGCCAAAACATGTTTAAAGTTGGCAGAACATGTGAAAATATCAGGTGGTAATTATGTGTTTCTGGAAGATTAATACCCGAACACCAATTATAAAGTTTAAAAACTTAAATAAATAAGCAATGCTTAGCCTGGTGGGGGCACAAGTAAAACCTGGCGGCCCGCCAGGATTATAATACACTGGAGGAAACCCTTAATAATAAAACTATAATGCAGACGGTGTTCAGCAGGATCTTCCAGTTCACTCAGAGGTGGGCCTCCATGCTGCCCCCGGCGGCTGATCCCTGTGATATCCAGAGCACTAACATCTTTATCCAGGAACTGCCCTCAAGGCAAGTAGGTGGGATGCATATCTTACCAGGAAGACAGGAAACAGAGGAGTGTAGCGGTGCTTCCACTGATTAGCCGGGAACTGTGCAAAAGTCTGAATCATTCCTGCGTTTTCAATGCGTGAAATCTATTGGATTTATTGCTCTGGTATCGACTCCCAGTATGGGGAGGATGAGGGTGTGGAAACCAGCAGCTGGAGGCTGCGACCTATTGCACATATTAGGAAATAATCCAGGCTAAAAAACATTTCTGTCTGGAAAAAGAAGCTGGACGGCCGGGATGTGACCTTGGGATCGGCGTCGGAGGGAAACCAGCAGAACGCCGCTCTGTCCTGCATTTCTAACGGTTTACAGTAGGAGGATGTGCTCTGAATAGTCGTAGGTTTGGCAGAGCACCTTCACATGGAGACACCGCTGCACGGGGATGAAATTTAGACGGATTTGTTTATGGCTGTTGCTCTAACTGAGCCTGACAGCTTCCAAAACAGCTCAGCTTGAACCCCTGATGACCCCAAAGGCTTGTCAATTCTTTTTATTTCCCTTTGCCTGTATCACCGATCTGCATCCGGTGCAGCCTGGTTCTCTGCCTAGTCCTCTTCTTTCTACTTTAAGCACTTTAAGTTGTCTTTACACACTCAACCTACAGAAAGACTAGTTTTATCTCATCCACTTATGTATTTTCTTTGTTGTTTATGTTTTATTTGTGCAGTTTCCTGTCAACTTAACATTTTTTAAAATATGTTGGGGCTTTCCTAGATTTCTTGGGGAATTCCTGAACAAACTTTGGTGTTTTTGGCCAGATTTTAATTGATAGACCAACACTGGGTATTAAATAATTACCGAATAGAACCAGTTGGATTTAAACGTCGCCTCCCTGTTTCTATTTCTCAACTTTCACAACTTACTTGAAGTGAATGTTCTCTTGTTTTTCCTATGAGGACGAGTAGCTATAGGTGCATAACCAACCCAAGTTGGCGCTCTCAGTGAGATGAAATGAATGACTTGTATGTGGGATGAGTGCAGCCAGGTGCTGCTGCTGCTGCTGTGATTACAGATTTCTCCTGAATCAAGTCCCACATGCAGGAGCCGCATTTAGCCGGTTCTTGAGTCACGTATGGGGGGCGGGGGAGGCATGAGTGTCTGGTTGCATCAGCACCAACAACAAGCGTTGCTGGGAAGAAAACAGCGCCCAGCTCTGCACATAGCACTTTGACCTGCTGACCTCTGACTAAGTTCATTTTTCAACCCTGTGCAGGAATGTTTAAAAAAGCCCACAGAACCGTACATCACCAGGAACGCAGATGATAAGTTGATCCTTGGAACAATTTCCATCATAATGAACAATCCCCGCTGCTGGCAGCTGCACAAAAACGGGCCCTTGATGAATGAGTTGTTTACCCACTTGAGTTCAGCACCGCGCCGCCAAACGCCAAAGCGCCACTTCAATATGAGGCTCCAAAACAGGAAGCCGGAGCTGGTTCATGTGTTTTAACAGGCTAAATAAGTGATACGACATCCTGTTTTAATGCAGTTATCAGCTCAGAACGAGGCAACAGCAACAGAACAACACCTTCAAGTGGAGCTGGAGATCTGCCAGGGAGGCTTGGCTGATCATTTCCCACCCAGCATGCACCTCACCGGCCACCAGCGTCTCCCTCCAGCTTGGAAAGAGCTCTCTTTGCAAGCGGAGATGTGGAGCTCGTCCCCTGTGATGTTTGGTTTGACTCTGTGGAGCGCTAGCCTCTTGTTTTGCAGAGAAGTGCAGCTTGACCCTTCCTCACAGAGAGAAAGGGAGTGTGTTTGGAAATCCTTCAGGGAGAAATTACTCATGATTATGTTTCACAACTGGGCAAACACAATGGGTCAGGACTACATCAAGCACTTCAACATCCTGAAATGGATTATGTATGCTTCTATCTTTTAAAAAAAAATCACATTTTACTGTTTATCTTTTCTAGAATGCTTGTTCAAAACCTACATTTTAAACTTTTTAGCAATAATCAACACAAATATTGTAAATATCTACTCTTGCTGTAATTCAGCTCATATTTTGTCAGTAATCAACAGCAGTGCAAAGTTTAACATGACTGAATGACTGCTTTGGTTTCCACTGATGTGATTCAGTTCAGTAAATTATATCCAACTGTGTAAATATTATTATTTCGTCCATCAAGTTGTCTCTTAAACATTTGTCTATCTGTCTGTCCAGCCATCCTTCCAACCGTCCATTCATAATTTTGCCCTTCCACCTATTAACCAGTTTGTCCAGGCATTCATATTTAAAGGTTGACCTCTGTTGGAAATGTGTGGAATAATGTCGTGATCCAGGTTGAACATTCAGGGTCGTAGGTGTTGTTTAAGAAGAAATAGTTTGTCCTCTTGGTTTGGGCGTCTTTCAGCATTCGGGTCGACTCGTACCAGTTCACCTGTTGATCTCCAGATGAAGTTATTCCTCAGTAGTGGAATGTTTCATCCTCTCTACAGAAAACAGTCCGTCGGATGAGTTGCATTAACTCTTTGCAGCTTTATTCTCTGTAAAGATCTCCATTGTAATGGAGTTATTTTTTCCTGCTGGAATGTAAAGTGTTGTAATGATCTGAGGAAGGCTAACATGCATTTCCTTTTCATATTAAAAGCTCAAAACCCTGGTGAGCTGAAAAGTGGGTCAGGTGTTTAGACATTTTGCAGGGGAGGTATTGCTGAAATGTCCACAGCTAAAGTAGGTCACAGTTCTGCTCGATAAATCTCCGCTTTGAGTTGAACAGAGAGCTGTGTCTCAGTGAAATGCTACCAGGTCACTCCTCTCCACCTGAGGAAAGAAAACGGACCCGCTTGAACTTAAAGTTGAGAACAGAGAAGCTGACGGAGGGAAACTGAGCTGGTTGCTGGAGTCTCTTGGACTCCATGTGAGTTTTTTCTGCCAATATGAGCATGCAGGTGATCACTTTTCATTCACTTGGTACTAAATGCAAATTGATGTCTGGATCTATGTAAAAGTTGCATTGTATTGGGTCATTTTGATTGATTTTTTTCTAATAAAAAGTGGCAGCATCATGAATGGAGCCAGGCGGTTACCATAGCACCCGACAGCGAGTTGCTTAAAAGATGCCTTGTTGAACTGTGTAACCCCAATTATTGATCCTGAAACACTTTTTCAAGTCTTCATCTTTGTTCTGAGAATCTATTTCTATCTTATCTTACATTCATGCATCTCAAGGTTCTCTCCATCTCTGTTGTCTGACTGATTATGACGAAGCGGATACAATAAGTCTGAATTATCTCCAGCGTTCGGGTAAACAAAGCGAGCCGGTCCTTTCATGTCATCTCATTCCACTGTGTGAATATGTCCGTTCAGACAAAGCTGCTTTTTCTCGTTCGCTGCTGGGTGGAAACCAGACCGTTGCACAATCCAGCGGCTTCCCATCATATCTGCCTTTGTAAACTTCAGTACAAACCAGAAGATTGATTCTTGTGCTTTATGTCCTTCATATCCGGGCAGCTATAGCTCACCTTTGGCAAGCGGCTCCATATCTTGTCACCTGTGATTGATTGGAGCTCTTAGCAGCCATGTTTGCATTTCACATGGCTCCAAGCTCTTTGAGATGACGCTCTGCTCTCGCAACACTTAGAAATAAATTTTTAAAAGAAGAAAAGCTTAATTTAAACATGTAGACCTTAAAGCTGCAGGTCAGAAGTGAATTGATATAAAATGTTTTTGTTCTCCTCATGATTTAAAACATTATTTATTTATGTATTTTTATTTTAAAATATATTTAAGTATAAAACCTTTATATAGAATTATTCTTTTTAATTATTTTAACTAAATTTATTTTGTTTGAAAACTTACTTTATTTTTCAAATTGCTTGTAATTGAAGATAAATTATACTTTTGAATTTAAAAATAAATAAATTAAAAATATTCATTTACAAATATTTGCTTTGAAATAGGCCTGTAACAATAAACGATAAATCAATTAATCGTATGATAAATTGAAACTATCAACGTCATTTTAATTATTGGCTTTATTGTCTCTTCCAGCCTTTTTCTTGTACATTATTAGTTACCATGTAATTAAGAAAACCCTGTCCAGCTGGGGTTTGCTCAGCTGGATGAGGAGTGGTGCTAATAACGCTGAGGTAAGTGGTTCAATCCCTGTGCTGGTCAATAGAAATGTAAAGACTTTCAGACAATCAATACTTCAAAATGAAAAAGGGTGGAAAATAAAATCAACACTTCAAAATAAAAATGGTTGAAAAATAAAATAAATACTTAAAAATAAAAAAGGGTGGAAAATAAAATCAACACTTCTAAATAAAAATGGTTGAAAAATAAAATAAATACTTCAAAATGAAATACTGCTGGAAAAAACCTTTAAGCATGTTGATTTTGAAAAACATAACAGCTTTTCATCAAATCTTCATTGTAGTTAGGTCATATAAGTTTTTCCTATATTAACGAAGACGTGAGATTTTATGTGTGGCTGGTTAGCTCAGTTGGTCAGAGCAGGGTGCTTATAAAGCCGAGGTCATGGGTTCAATACCCACACTGGCCAATTGAATTATAAATTTTTTCATAAAGTCAGTTGTTCAAAATAGCAGGAGGCTGTATATTTAACCATTATGCACATTGATTTTGAAAGACATTAGAATATGAGCTCTTTATTCAAATCTTCATTGTGGTAAGATCATGTAAGTTGTGTTAAATGCATGGAAACTCAACATTATGAGTTACCATGTATTTAGGAAACTTCTGTCCAGCTGAGTTAGCTCAGCTGGAAAGAAGCTGCAAAAGTTGTGGTGTTAATAACGCTAAGGTAGGTGGTTCAATTCCTGGACAAGGTGTGGTGCTAATAACACTACGGTAGGTGGTTCCTTTCCCATACTGGTCAATGGAAATCTAAAGTCTTTCAGACAAACAATACTTCAAAACTAAAAAGGGTGTAAAACAAAATCATCACTTCACAATAAAAGGTTGCAAAAATAAAATCAACACTTAAAAATAAACAAATGTGCAAAATAAAATCAATACTTAAAAATAAAAAAGGGTGAAAATTAAAATCAACAATTCAAAATGAAAAATTTTTGGAAAATACACTTTTAAGCCTGTGGATTTTGGAAAACATAACAGCATTTCTACAAATCTTCATTGTACTTAGGTCATATAAGTTTTTCCTATATTAACGAAGACGTGAGATTATATGTGTGGCTGGTTAGCTCAGTTGGTTAGAGCAGGGTACTTATAAAGCCGAGGTCATGGGTTCAATACTCACACTGGCCAATTGAAGCAATTATTGTTTCATAAAGTCAGCTCTTTAAAATAGCAGAAAACTGTATATTTAACAATTATGCACATTGATTTTGAAAAGCATAACAGCATTTCTTCAAATGTTCATTGTAGTGAGCTCATATACGTTTTTCTTATATTTTCGAAGATCTAATATTATGTGTGGCTGGTTAGCTCAATTGGTTAGAGCAGGGTAGTCATAAGGCCAAGGTCGTGGGTTCAATTCCCACACTGGCTAACAGAAATATAGTCTTCATGAAGTTATTTCTTTTTAATAGCAGGAGGCTGTATTTTTAACCATTATGCACATTGATTTTGAAAAACATTAGAATATGAGCTCTTTATTCAAGTCTTCATTGTGGTAAGATCATGTAAGTTTTGTTAAATGCATGGAAACTCAACATTATGAGTTACCATGTATTTCACAAACTTCTGTCCAGCTGAATTAGCTCAGCTGGACAAGGTGTGGTACTAATAACTCTAAGGTTGGTGGTTCAATCCCCATACTGGTCAATGGAAATCTAAAGTCTTTCAGACAAACAATACTTCAAAACTAAAAAGGGTGTAAAACAAAATCAACACTTAAATATAAAAAGGTTGCAAAATAAAATCAACACTTAAAAATAAAAAAGGTGCAAAATAAAATCAATACTTAAAAATAAAAAAAGGTGCAAAATAAAATTAATACTTCAAAATAAATAAGGGTGAAAATTAAAATCAACAATTCAAAATGAAAAATTTTTGGAAAATACACTTTTAAGCCTGTGGATTTTGAAAAACATAACAGCATTTCTACAAATCTTCATTGTATTAGGTCATATAAGTTTTTCCTATATTAACGAAGACGTGAGATTATATGTGTGGCTGGTTAGCTCAATTGGTTAGAGCAGGGTACTTATAAAGCTGTGGTCATGGGTTCAATACCCACACTGTCCAATTGAAGCATTTATTGTTTCATAAAGTCAGCTCTTCAAAATAGTAGGATGCTGTATATTTAACAATTATGCACATTGATTTAACAGCATTTCTTCAAATTTTCATTGTAGTGAGCTCATATTGGTTTTTCTTATATTATCAAACATGTCAGATTATGTGTGTGGCTGGTTAGCTCAATTGGTTAGAGCTGGGTACTTATAAGGCCAAGGTCATGGGTTCAATACCCGTATTGGCCAATTGAAGCATTTATTGTTTCATAAAGTCAGCTCTTTAAAATAGCAGAAAGCTGTATATTTAACAATTATGCACATTGATTTTGAAAAGCATAACAGCATTTCTTCAAATGTTCATTGTAGTGAGCTCATATACGTTTTTCTTATATTTTCGAAGATCTAAGACTATGTGTGGCTGGTTAGCTCAATTGGTTAGCGCACGTTACTCATATGTCCAAGGTCATGGGTTCAATACCCGCACTGGTCAATTGAAGCATTTATTGTTTCATAAAGTCAGCTCTTCAAAATAGTAGGAGCCTGTATATTTAACAATTATGCACATTGATTTAACAGCATTTCTTCAAATTTTCATTGTAGTGAGCTCATATTGGTTTTTCTTATATTATCAAACATGTCAGATTATGTGTGTGGCTGGTTAGCTCAATTGGTGAGAGCACGGTACTTATAAGGCCAAGGTCATGGGTTCAATACCCGTATTGGCCAATTGAAGCATTTATTGTTTCATAAAGTCAGCTCTTTAAAATAGCAGAAAGCTGTATATTTAACAATTATGCACATTGATTTTGAAAAGCATAACAGCATTTCTTCAAATGTTCATTGTAGTGAGCTCATATACGTTTTTCTTATATTTTCGAAGATCTAAGACTATGTGTGGCTGGTTAGCTCAATTGGTTAGCGCACGTTACTCATATGTCCAAGGTCATGGGTTCAATACCCGCACTGGTCAATTGAAGCATTTATTGTTTCATAAAGTCAGCTCTTCAAAATAGTAGGAGGCTGTATATTTAACAATTATGCACATTGATTTAACAGCATTTCTTCAAATTTTCATTGTAGTGAGCTCATATTGGTTTTTCTTATATTATCAAACATGTCAGATTATGTGTGTGGCTGGTTAGCTCAATTGGTGAGAGCACGGTACTTATAAGGCCAAGGTCATGGGTTCAATACCCGTATTGGCCAATTGAAGCATTTATTGTTTCATAAAGTCAGCTCTTTAAAATAGCAGGAAGCTGTATATTTAACAATTATGCACATTGATTTTGAAAAGCATAACAGCATTTCTTCAAATGTTCATTGTAGTGAGCTCATATACGTTTTTCTTATATTTTCGGAGATGTAAGATTATGTGTGGCTGGTTAGCTCAATTGGTTAGAGCAGGGTAGTCATAAGGCCAAGGTCGTGGGTTCAATTCCCACACTGGCCAACAGAAATATAGTCTTCATGAAGTTATTTCTTTTTAATAGCAGGAGGCTGTATTTTTAACCATTATGCACATTGATTTTGAAAAACATTAGAATATGAGCTCTTTATTCAAGTCTTCATTGTGGTAAGATCATGTAAGTTTTGTTAAATGCATGGAAACCCAACATTATGAGTTACCATGTATTTCACAAACTTCTGTCCAGCTGAATTAGCTCAGCTGGACAAGGTGTGGTACTAATAACTCTAAGGTTGGTGGTTCAATCCCCATACTGGCCAATGGAAATCTAAAGTCTTTCAGACAAACAATACTTCAAAACTAAAAAGGGTGTAAAACAAAATCAACACTTAAATATAAAAAGGTTGCAAAATAAAATCAACACTTAAAAATAAAAAAGGTGCAAAATAAAATCAATACTTAAAAATAAAAAAAGGTGCAAAATAAAATCAATACTTCAAAATAAAAAAGGGTGAAAATTAAAATCAACAATTCAAAATGAAAAATTTTTGGAAAATACACTTTTAAGCCTGTGGATTTTGGAAAACATAACAGCATTTCTACAAATCTTCATTGTACTTAGGTCATATAAGTTTTTCCTATATTAACGAAGACGTGAGATTATATGTGTGACTGGTTAGCTCAGTTGGTTAGAGCAGGGTACTTATAAAGCCGAGGTCATGGGTTCAATACTCACACTGGCCAATTGAAGCAATTATTGTTTCATAAAGTCAGCTCTTCAAAATAGCAGGAGGCTGTATATTTAACCATCATGCACTTTCATTTTGGAAACATGATAGCATTTCTTCAAATCTTCATTGTAATGAGCTCATATAGGTTCTTTTTATATTTTCTATGATGTGAGATTACATGTATGACTGGTTAGCTCAATTGGTTAGAGCAGGGTACTTATAAAGCTGTGGTCATGGGTTCAATACCCACACTGTCCAATTGAAGCATTTATTGTTTCATAAAGTCAGTTCTTCAAAATAGCAGGAGGCTGTATATTTAACAATTATGCACATTGATTTTGAAAAGCATAACAGCTTTTCTTCAAATCTTCATCGTAGTGAGTTCATATAAGTTTTTCTTATATTAACGAAGACATAAAATTATGTGTGGCTGGTTAGGTCAATTGGTTAGAGCAGGGTCCTTATAAGGCCAAGGTCATGGGTTCAATACCCACATTGGCCAATTGAAGCATAAATCTTTTCATAAAGTCAGCTCTTCAAAATAGATTCAAAATTTATTTAGAAGCTTTTAAATTAATTTATTTAAACTTTTCACAATATTTAGTTTAGTGTTATGATTATTAATATGAATTTATGTACCTTAGTATAAATGTTTCTATTGCTGTGGAAATTCTTCAGGAATTCACTCAAAGATTATTAATTTATAATTTCTTGTTTATATATATTATATATTATATATTATATTTTTTAAAGATGTTATGTTAATTTAAAATATGTTTATATTTTTACCTTTTTATCTACATGTCTTCATTTCTACTCAGAGTGTAGAGCCAGTTGTCTCGATAATAAAGTAAATATATTTTTGCAGCTGGCAAGATTTTTTTTAAGTTTGTTACTAAAACAATAAGAATCAAATTGAGGTCAGATTTATTTTTTTCTTTAAATGTACCAGCCTGTAAAGACACAGCAGCTCAGAGTTGCATCTTTATTTCTGATGTGAACCCACTAACAAACAGAGATCAGACTTTGCTGCTGCATTCGTAACACAGGAACTCAGAGCATCAGGAGGAACATGCAGTCAGATTTCTCTCTTTTGAACGCTGGGGCTTCTCTCCCATGTTCTGTTGCCCCGGGTGCTGGATGTTGGGCAAAATAACAATCCATCAACGCTGTCAGATCAAAGGAGTTGTCTCTAACCTCAGGATGCGGTGCTATTCCTGCAGGGCCATATCTAATGCACTTACGTTCCCATTATTGTCTTATTCTTTCCTTTTCAGCAGCTTTTCTTCACACATAATTCCTGTTGCGGATGTGAGCGACTCGCTCCAGGGCGTTGTGGTGATGATAGATAGTTTCCTCAATGCAAATTTTTTTTCTTTCTACTTTTAAGTGCAGGAAAAGTTGCAGGCGTTCGCCGTCTGATTATTCCCCTCGTTTCGTTGTTGCACATATGCGAAGCAAACCAATTATTTCTGCATTTTTCCGCCTTGCACATTCCACCCGCCTCAGTCACATATGCAACAGTTCCCAGCTGCACCTGTTGCTGGGAAATACTCCTCCACTTCAGAGAAAACGATGTGACGAGAGAAAAGCGCCGGCGGGCCCGGATGAGAGGCAGTGTGACCTCTGCAGCTGTTCCTGCTGGCTGCTGGGCTCTCAGGAAGGCGTTAACCGGCTTTACTTGAAGCTGCCTTGTTGAAAAATGCATCACGTCTGTTAAACGAACCTCCAGTGCAGAAGATGAGAACTAACTTCTGTGGCATAATTTGCACAATTATTCTCATATTTGTTTGAAGAAAACATTTGTTGGTGGGATTTCTCTCTGTTTTCATTGTGCTGCACCTGGAGTCTGTAATCACACATAAGAGCATTTCACCTCAGAAAACTGTGATTTTTTTATAAATTTTTTTTATCTTAGCCACTCGATGTACCTCAGTAGAGCTTGTTAGAAATCACTGATTGTTTCTCGTTTGAGCTGAAAGTCATAAAATAAGAGCTGCAGGGCTTGGAGAATAATACAGAGCTTCCAGAAGCTTTTTGTTGTTTGATTTACATGTTTAGAAACTGTTTTACTTCAGAATATCCTGATGAAAGAATAATTGTATCCCTTTAATATTTCTACATTCTTAACATTACTTTTATTAAAATGTTCTGCAATATTCAGTAACTAAAGATTGTTTTAGTAATTGATTAATCAGGTTTTATTTTAATCCTATTTTATATCGTACTAGAAATACATTAAAAGATGCAAATAAACAAATTAATTCATTTTTTAAATAAAGAGATAAACATTTTATTGCCTTAAACACAGTAGTTGCATTCTTTAAATATATGATTAGTCATTAGTTGGAAAAACTCACCCTTTTCTGATCAACTTACTATCAATTAGTGTAATGCTGCTGATATGTTGACTATGTTTTAAATCATTGATTAGTAATTGGTTTGAAAAAGTGCTCAATATGAGAATTGTTGTTTTTATTTACACAATTTCAACCATGTAAAACTGAAACTGTCACATGAGGAGTTCTGAGTAGAATATATTTACAAAGTTTATTTATTTTTTCATCTTAAATGCAAAATGCACACATGTATTTCACAGTTTTGGCTTGATATCTGATTTGTGTGTCTTGTTTTTCTTCAGGAAACTGCCTTTTTTTAACAATTAATCACTTCATCACAATTAATCGTTTCAGCTCTAATCGTTCCTATAATTTCCTGATTCTTCTGTATTGTTGCTCACTTCGCCTCCAACTGCCTTTGATTCCCAAATAAAGTTGGAAAATCTCAGTAGATGCAACTTTTGTTATTACTTTCTCTCATTGTGTATTTTGAGACTGTTATTCAAAGAAAACTAAATTACCTTCTGTTTCGGTTTCCATCTTGGAGGACACAAACAGGCATCCTGAAGTGAGTTTCTGTTTGTCCTCTGCAGGTGCCATTCTGGGACGTTCAGAGACGCAGGAATGTGTCCTCTTCAGCTCCGGCTGGGAGAAGGACCGAAGCAACCACACCGGCACCGAGGACTGCATCGGCGAAAAGGACAAGCGGCGGCACTGCTTCGCCACGTGGAAGAACGTCTCTGGCACCATTGAGATCATCAAGCAGGGCTGCTGGCTGGACGACATGAACTGCTACGACAGGTACACAGGGACACTCTCAATAAGTTTCAGGAAGCTAAAGTATTGTGTCCTTACTGATGATTTAGATAACACAAAGGATTTTTTTGGACTAAAGTCTCAAAAATGTGTCATGAAATTATGAATGTTTCATTTTCTTCAATTGAACCATGAGAAAATCCATATCCATTCAACTAGAGGCATTTTCTCACTTTGAATTGACTTTAATTTAAGCAGTTTGAGAGATGTAACGTCTCAACAACAGTTTGACAAGCAGAAAATATTATTTTAAAGGTAATTCCCAAGATTATTTGAAAATATTTTAGCACTAAATTTGAACTATTTTGCTGCTAGTTTGTTCATTTGCATGTGTGTCTGTCTTGACTTATTTCAAGTAACTTAGTGAAGTTTATATCAATGTGGTTAGTCTATCTTAGCATGGTTCCATCATTTTAATCTTTGATAGAATTGTACATTAGCTTAGTTTAATTTCAGTTGCCTTAAAATATTTGTATTTATTTCTTTCATTGAATTTATGATTCATTAAACTGAATTATAATTTGTCCTTCAGGTTTTTGATCAGATCTTTGCAGGATTATTATCAGAAAATGTTCATCTGCTGGCGATGGCAGAAGTTTCATTAATTACTGAGTGATTAAAAGGACCGTTTCTCCAGATCTTAGTTATGAACTCCAACCTGAGTTCAGATTCTGTGAAGCATCGCCTCAGTTTTTCATCCAGCTCAGAGCTGCTTTGTAGCTTCACATTTATCACCTGCAGACGGCTCTTTCTTTCTCGTCAAGACAAAGCCAGCTCATCATGACTCACTTGCAACTCTAAACACATTTAAATTCACCTTGAGCACAATTTTTGTCCCTCGGTGTGCTTCCCATTCGAATAATTCACACAAGGCCACATTTTAATTACTGCAACTAACAGAAATGAAAAAGCTTAGCGCTTGAAACTGATTAGATTTCTAAAAAATCTAAAAAAAGCATCCACTAATGAGGTGTGTCATCTGCTCACTAGAACTTGGAGCTGGTATCAGGAGTTGGTTTGAGGCAATTTGTGTTTTCCTTTGATTCCCAAATGTTAAAGTTGCAGTCCGCTGCGTTCAGGTGCCTCGGTTCAGACGGCGCCGGCTGGCCTCCCTGGAGAGCGCAGAGCAAGTCGAGGGCGGCTGCCACTTCCTCTGGCTTTTATCTGATGACTCTGAGAGAGTGAAATAGTGTGTGTGTGTGTGTGTGTGCGTGTGTGTGTGTGTATTGGCTAACGTAGGAGTTATTTAATAAATGTTGTGTTTCATTGTCCTCTGTGGCTGTGAGGGAATGAAAAGAAGAGAGAGGAGTGTGTGTTCATGCTTTTTGCACAACGTCACATCTTTTATGTTCGATGCACTCTGAATAATAAAAGTGCCTCTGCGTGCAGAGATGGATAGCTATGTGTGTGTGCTGCTAATTCCCACCTCAATGTCCTCTGCAGCTACGAGTGTGTGGAGAGGAAGGTGAGCCCCGAGGTTTTCTTCTGCTGCTGTGAAGGCAACATGTGCAACGAGAGGTTCATGTACGTCCCGGACACGCAGCCGCAGAACGACACCAGCCACTCCACCGCCTACAGTACGTACAGCGCAGCTTCTCTCCTCTGCGCTATGTTGAAATACCACATTAGAGAAAAATAACTCATCAATTTGAATCATTTTAGACTTTTTTTATTTTAAAAAATGAGGCTACTTGCAATTCTGACTGGATAACTAGCCACCTGTTTTTGGCACAGTTTGAGTAATCCTGAAACAGTCCCACAGCATGATGCTTCCACTGCCAGACAGTAGCAGCATGCTCAGTGTAGAGCTGATCTGTTGATTCATTTTTGGTTTAACTGGTTAATAATTATATTGGAAAAGTTGCTTAATAGAATGTTTTTTACAGAATCTGAACTGTGTGAAGCTAAAACTGCAACTTGAGGAGTTCTGGGTGCAAATATTAAATCTAAAATGTGTATATTTTTCTACAGTTTTGCTCCAAATGTGTTGCTCTTTTCACTAAAGGCCTTTTCCAGAGCTTCTATTCTCCAGATAGTGATTAATTGTTTAATCGTTTAACAGCAGCTTTAGTGAAGAAGTCAAGAGCAGAAACCCCCTGGATAGAGGCTGTACTCCAGTGTGCAGATATCAGGAGTCCAGTGTTTGAACAGGAAACTGCGTCTGCAGCCTCCAGTCCTCCCAGTGTTTTCTCGTCCGACGTCCTTGCACTTCTCACTTTACAGCTACCAGGCTCATCTGTCTGCTTGTGTTGGTTTGGATGTGACTGAGAGAAACCTGCAGACAGCCTGTTGTGTAAAGAAGTCGTCGCTAACAGCCTGAGAGGCCCACAGAGCAGCTGGCGAAGCCCCTCCCCCACACGTTGCCTGCTGCTGAATCAAACAGTGGCACCTTGTTACGGGCCGAGCCTACAGAGAGCGCTGGTATTTTTGGCTGCAGGATTACATTATGTCACGAGATGGATTTGCTAATCCCGCCCCACTCTTCTGTGTGTGTGTGTGTGTGTGTGTGTGTGTGTGCTCTGATATCATCTCTAAGCACAGCAGCAGTAAGCCGGGGTTAGTGCTGTCCAATCGGATGCGTTCCCTAGCGTTCATTCCTCCTCTCCAACCACTTCCTGTCTGTCCCTGCAGCCACATCCAACCCGTTCTCCCCGAAGCCGGCGCTGTTCAGCACGCTGCTGTACTCCCTGGTTCCCATCATCGGCCTGGCCGGCGTCGTCCTCTTCTCCTTCTGGATGTGGAGGCACCACAAGCTGGCCTACCCTGCTGCCCTCGTCCCCACACATGTAAGTCTCACCGGGCGCTCAGGCGCCTGAGTTTCTCTTTCTGTGTATTCACCCGCGGTGACCTCACCTTTACCTGTTAAATGCTAACAGAGGAAATGGAAACCGTCTCATTAGTCTTTCCCAGGAAATAGAAGCAGCAGAAGCAGAAAGCAGCAACTTGAATCTTCTGTGTTTGACTGTAATTTCCTTAATCTGAACTCAAACATGTTTTACTGTTTAGAGCAGAGAAACGGTGGATGCTCAGGGTTTCATGAGACAAAAGCAGGAATGAATCAATTATTTTAATCATTCCTGGACTTGGTTATATTTGAACTTCATAAAACAAACCAAGGTTTAAATATGTTAGTTGGTCCGACGTGAAAGTTCATCCAAGTTTCTCAGTTTCACAAATTCCTTCAGTCTGGAGGAAGGAAACAGTTTGAAAGGAGAAATATTACAAACTAAATTCCCTCTGTCCAGCCGTCCTTCGTGTACTGACCTCAACTCTGTAAACATCTGAGCTCCTTGCTTCCCAGGTGAAAATATCTCACATCTTTAGTCTTAGTCGGTTTCTGTGTCATTTCAGTTCAACTGGTCCGCTCAAACTTCTGCCTCCTGAGTTTGCAAAGTTGCTTTAGAATAAACCAAAGGATAAACGATTTGCCAAAATACACAAGAAAAAGGTCAAGCACGGAGGTGGGGGGTGAAGATATGGGCTTGTTTTGCAGCCGAAGGTGAAATGTGGTTCAACCTGCTCCAAACTTTAAGGAAGAGTGGACCAACATTCCTCCACATCAACTGAATCAGATAATTGTTACTTCAGATCCTCAGAGGCTCGTTGAATCACCGACCAAACAGAGAAGTTTTGTACTTTTATGTTAAACTGAAAGAAAAATCCTAGAAATCTATGAAAAAAGCCTTGAAATGTTGCGCTCATGAACCTCTCCTGAACCTTAAGCTTCTTGCTTTTTGAGAAATCTCTTTCAGAGCGACACATTTCATCTGAAATTCATCGTGCTGGTTGAGTTCAAACCTTTCAAAGTCTCATCTGCGTGTTTAAATGTTGAAAACATTTCAGAGAAATGAACACATCCTCTAAAATTCTTGATGAATTTAGTTTGGTTTCTCTCCACTGCAGCAGAGGTACAATCTGAGCTGCTCGGCAGCAGGGGGAAGAAAAGCAGAGCTTTCCAGCGTATGGAAGAGGAGTCAGGGGCCTCTGCATTATTGATGAGGCTTTATATAGGCAAACAAAACTAAACACAGAGAAGCTTGCAGCTCTGCCTCCGAGGATGGAGGCGGTGGGTGAGTGGGTGGGTGGGTGTAGTGCGGGGGAGCGAGCGAAGAGAGACGTGCAGTTCTCTCCACTCACTTATTGTATTTGCAGAGCGCCGAAGCTTAGCGGGAGAGAGATAAAAAGACAGTTACACAATGCAATCTGGAAACAAAGCTGATGTGCATCGGAAAAACAACAAGTCTAAGAGGCTTATGGAGCGTTTTTACCTGGAAACGGATAAATGAGTGGGAAAAAATAAACAGCACAACGAGATCAGGGGTAACATATCGAGCGGCGATATGTAAGAGATTCTCCCTGCGATGCGTGAATAAAATGCAATATATTAGCCAGCATGGAGCAAATGAAGTCATGCTGGGCGTCTGTAATGGAGTTGAAGTGGATTATTGCATAAAGGAGTAGGTGTAGGAGAGCAACAGGGAAGGAAAAGGAGGTCACAAGCGCAGGAATGTATTTAAAATCCACTCGATGGGAATTCAAGCTGCTTCATTAAAACTTTTTCTCGCTTCATAGTATTTTTTTGAACAGTTTTGAGAGCATTGATCTTCCTTCCTGTCAGGCTTTCCGCTTCTGTTCGGCAGATGAAATCCAAGCCGTTCATTTCCGAATTCTGGCGTCACGTTGCGGATCG
Source organism: Gambusia affinis (assembly GCF_019740435.1). Taxonomy (NCBI): domain Eukaryota; kingdom Metazoa; phylum Chordata; class Actinopteri; order Cyprinodontiformes; family Poeciliidae; genus Gambusia; species Gambusia affinis. The sequence continues at coordinate 1,384,509 of NC_057891.1, read as the reverse complement.
TCTTGCACTGAGTCAGTGAAATGTCAAAAACCCAGATGTGTTTATTGGACCTTTGTTTAGGTTTTCTGCTCCGTCATGACTCGGCCTGCTGGATAATAGAGTCTCTGGGGAATATCGTGCTGCACTTAGTCATGTATTTTTAATGTGACGGCAACAAATTGACCACATGTGTTGGATTTAAAGCATCCGGTGTGGATGGAAGGCCCTCTTGGTATTAACTGAGCCATGTTGAAGGACTAATCATGTTTTAGTCATGCATAGATGATGACAAACTAACATCCAGCTTAAGATTAATTTTCTTTTCTCTCTTTGTTTTTGTTGGCGTCTTAAGGTCTTTGCTCTGTTTTCTCTTCATGTTGCCTAAACTTGTCTTGTGTTGTTAGTTTTAGATCAAGTTTTGTTGGAGTTTACCTACATTTTCTTATTTAGTTTCTGTTGAAGACCATTTAGAATCACATTAGTTGCTTTTTTTATGTTTTATCTTCACCTGGAGTTTAATCTTTGTTATTTAATATTTTTAAAAATATATTTTTTTACCTTAAACATCATTTTTGTTGCTTGTTTTATCGTTTCTTTGCCAGCAGTGTAATTTTGGTCCCATGTTTGCCGTATTGAATCTTGAAGGGCGTTTTTTTTTTGTTTTTGTTTTTTATAGTCACACTTTGGCCACTTTCTCTCGGTTTGAACCCACTGAAAGTTTTTTGGTGAAAAACATGTTTTAAAAGTCTTCAAAGCTGGAAATATGTTGTATAATATTCAAAGGTTCACCAACATCTACATCAATTTCAAAAGGTACCTGTGTGACATAAACACATGCAGCAATAAGGTAATAAGCTGCATAAATGTTTCAACATACTATTATACTGAATTGAGAGCCAGTTTGTTTCAACACTTATAATTCCCAGATTACCTACAGCAAAATGAAACTGAAAGTTTTTCCACCTTGAAAAACCTGCTGTCTGATGTCACTGTCAGTCATTCTTACATTCTTTTATTGTGAAGTGCTTTCAGTAACATCGTCATGTCAGTTTAGTTTCCTTTGTTGCTCAGAAGAAAACTCAACTCAGAGACTCTCTTTAAACCTGCTGCCTGATGTCACTCCCTGTCATTTTTACATTGCTTTGGCGTGGAGTTCTTTTAGAAAAACACAAACCTTTGACATTTTGACCTTCACATATACATGCACCATTACCTCCCGTTCTGAATATATAATATATTTTAATGTGATTATTCACTTCCTTTATGTTTGGCTGTGGAGAAAGAAAACTGAGCTGCTTCTGCAGCTCCTCATATATCTGTGAAACTTACATGGGGCCAGGCTGGAGGTGGACTTAATAAAGCTGAAGGCTGATTTATCTTCATCACATTGCAAAGACACAGAGGAAGACGAGGCATGTTGGCTTTTCTTCAGCACACATTTAATTTATAGACTCTGCAGGCTGCAACAGGATCACATACAGGATGAAACGCAGAGGAAGAAAGATGAGAACTGCATGAACCGGTGGTGTTGCCATGATTTGGCTCCAGCATGAAGCACATTTTTGCCACCAAACCTCCATTATTCACGCCTCGGTGCCAAGTGGAAGCAAACTGGAGTTGATTGTGTCTGAATGCACAGACCTTTAGCACTCAAACACAACTCTCTCCTTAGTTTCTCCTGGTCTTAGCAATCATCCCAGACTACAGTCTTCATTCTAAAACTATTTGGCAGTGTGAAGCCGTCCTCAACCAATCCTTGTTTAAGAGATTTTAGGTGTCTGAGCTGCGATTTGACTCCATTGTTCCTCTAATTTATTTCTGAGCCAGTCTATTACTTAATGTATTTATTTACGTTGGGGAGGTTCTTTATTCCCACCCAGACCTATAAATCTCCAGGAATCCAGCCTGAGTCGTTCAGCTGAGGGATAATGTTGACAGTCTGGCAGTAAATGAGTTGTATTGTCTTGGCTGTATTGACTTTTATTTTGGTTTTAAGATGTAAATCTCTTCATTTTCCATTTCTCTAAGTGTCCTTTGAACTTTCTCACATTCTGTCACTTTATATCAAGTGACTTTAGTCCATTTTATTGATATTTTATGTGATAGACCAACACAAAGTAGTCTTCAATTTAAAAAATGTGGCATTAATTGGTATTCAGTCTCCATGAGTCTTCATTTGAACCATATATATGTTATATGTGTTTTCTACCATGTGCATTAATGCATTTTAAGGTATATTTGACGTTTGACCTATAAAAAAAGAAGTTAGAAGTTTTTAAAACACTTCTAACTCAAGTTTTGGTGGCTTAAGCTATTTGTTGGCGGCCTGTCAATACTGGAGGTGCATTTTAAATTATTTAGAATGAAGAGTTTTCTCCAAGACTTCAGCTTTAAGTTTCCACAGGAATGTTGTTTATGTGTGAAAAACACTAAATCTACAACTGAAATTTAAATTATAATCTCAAACATGCATCCAAATACAAAACATTGCATGTTTTTGTCATTGTAGAAGTTAGCAACGTAGGTTTACGGATGATAAAATGTCATCTATTTGTTCCATTGGCAAATTATTTCACTTATAAAAAACATTTCCCATGTTTTAAGTTAATATTTGCACCAGAAACTAGACCAAAAATAGTTTCTAGTATTTGTCTTTTTGCAGTGAGCTTATTCTTTTAGCGCTATCCATCTTCCCATCAGTTTGATGTGTTTCCCCATAGCATGATGCTGCCACCACCATATCTCACAATGGGCATGGTGTGATCAAATGTCCAGTTTGAGGCCTTTACAGAACATGTTTACACAGAGATCAAGTTGTACTGGATTATCTTTAGGGCAGCTGATAAACTTTTTATCCATAACGTGACAAAATGTGTTTAGGTTCAAAGGTCACCAGTATCTGATGTGTGCATGTTTAAGAGTACCGTTGCTCTGAAATGCTGTTTGTCATCTGTGACACATTCATGCTCGCTGGGTTTCCACCCATCATTGAAGCTAACTTTGTGTTGCTAAGTCTGCTGCTGACGTGTGACACCCGACCTTATCCGTGTGTCGCCTCCATCCTCCAATCAGACGTTTGGATCTCTGACGCGACCATCGGCCTGCGTTTCAACCTGCCTCTGCTTCATCCACTAACAGACAGAACGCGGCAGTAATCTCTCCTCTTTGCTTTCTTATGCTCCTTTCCCAACAAGCACGCCTTTCATATTATGGTGGAGGTAAGAGCAGTTTAACTGACGTTCTTTTGGGCAGAGGTCGTGACCTCTCCACCTCAGTCCTGCACCACCGTTGTGTTTGCCTTGTCCAGCACCGCCTTGCTTACTCTGGCTCACAGCACTTTTTGTTTTTCTCCCCCTCGCCTGGATTAATTGCATGAATGAATGTCTTTTGTTTGCTTTTGTGCATGCAGGAAAGTCGGCATCATGGCTTTGAATGCAGCCCCTCGTTTTTTTATTTCTTTTATTCTACAAATGTTCACTTGGTGTGTTGATGTTTGTCATGTGACCCACTTTTAAGGATTTATCGCTGCTTCTTCTTCAGTAGAACGGACGTCTCAGGCCTGAGCATAAGAATAGGAACTGGTTTTGCAGATACAGGTTCTTGAAATCCTTGAAAACTTTGTGTTTTCAAAGTTTAGAAGGTCCTTGAAAGTCCTGTTTTTATTCAAATTGAACAATTTTGTAAAACATCAGTTATCAGTTGAAACCATTTTAATATACTTAATAACAGATAATTTTATCTCCACTGAAGTTAAATCAGATTAAGCTTTTATTGTTTTAAGTTAGATTTAATTTCCTAAAAGAAAATTTTTAGATATAATGTAAGTTTCTTTGTGTTTAACCATTTAATTTGAGCAGGAAGTTTATTTAACATGATTTGGTAAATGTTAATGAATATTTATTATTCCTAATTGCTCAATGACTTATTGATCGTCTTATATTTTATACGTCAAACAAAGTTATTGAAATGTTTTGTTCTCGGACCATCAGGTGGATGTTAGAGAAACATTTCAAAACAGATGTTTTGTTGTATTTTGGTATCCCTGCTGTGGAATGTAAAATACAATCAAGACATTTTAATAGCAGTAATAATTTAATAGTTTTTTAATTCATTTGTATTGTTTTTAGCTCCATGTCCAAGAAATTACTTGAGTTTTAAAAGTTGTGAAAAGTGACCCCTGTGCAGATATTGATGTGTGAATTGGTCTCAGACGTCAGAGGAATCAGCTCTGGCTCATTATCAGGATTTTGTGTGAACGTGTGTGAAAACTCAGGCTTCACGTTCCGGTTTATTTTTGCATCCTGGTTCGCATCAAAACCCAAAGTGGACGATTCACGCGGGGCCCAAAGGAGTCGTTTTCATGTGACAGACGGGGGGCTGTAACCCGACTCGGCCATAGGAGACGGTTAACGGTTGGGAAGAACGGTGTGAAGCAGCAGTTTCTGTTTTCCTGCTTCCTGTGGGCTGCTGACTGCGTGTAATCCGCGCCTTCCCGCGGCCTTGGCGCCCTGCGATCGGACAACTGATCCGGTGGCTCCCCGGCCGGACCGGGCCGGGCCCGCGGCCCGCTTGGCGGTTTCCAGAAGCAGATCGACTCCACAGGAATTCACTATCAGGATTAATGATGCAGTTGTAGCACCTTCATGGATCATTACTATTTCTCACATCTCATTGGTTCCTCTCGATTAAAAGGAATCTCTCTTGGTGGCGTTTTTACTGGTTGATGAATTATTATAATCCCCGTTGTGTTTCTGGAAGCTCCAGCAGCTCCAGAACCTCGACCCATTTTCATTGACAGGTGCATCGTTCTGGTTCCTTTCTCCTCTTATTAACATCCTCCTGTATTTATAAAGCTGTCAGATGTCCAAAATATAAAATCTAAATATTTCCTAGTTATTCTCTTGAAAGAAGTCAAATTAAACCCTAGAAGGGTTTAATTTGAAGAAATGTGACTCGTTTGTGACTCGTGTTTGGTTTGGTTCATCTTTCATCCTGGATTTTAATTTATTCGCAAAAGGTTGAATTTTCTACTGCAGAATCTGATTTGTTCAGTCTTTAAAGAGCAAAGTTCACTGTTCCATGTTTTCTCTACTGGTGGATAACATCTAGCTGATGTTTTCTGGAGTCTGGAACCTTAGAAAATGCAACACCTTCATGATGTTTCTCTGTTTTTAATCCTTTCTGCACGTTGGAGACGATGAGCTGGTGTTTGAGATCATTAAGCCTACTTCATGTTGTGAGACAGATCCTATTAAAACGTCTAGTTAATCACTGTTTCACTCATTAATGTAAACCCAGGTTGGTGTGGATGCATATTTCTCTAACTACAGCTTCATAAAGAATTAATTTATTTGACAAAAGATCATCAAAATTATTTATTTTATGAATGGAAGTTCAGATTTTAACAGAAGTCAGGCAGTGATTTATGTTATGCATGATATTCATTCCACTTAAAAGAAGAAGTAAGATTTCTTCGTTTTTTTTTTTTTTAAATAAGCAGTTACATGTGAAAATGTTTTGCTTCACATGTTTTGTTTGCTTTTGAAGAAAAATAAGGCCATGAACCACATCTGGTGGATCACCCACCAAACCGCGATCTTTCTGGTGAAGACCTGTCATCACAGCAAATCCCATCTGGATGGGAAGATGACGTCAGCCCGGCTCAAACAGGAAACGTCCACACACCTCCCTGTCAGAGCAACACTTGAGTCCTTATTTTGATAGATAAAGCCTGTCTGTGAAAGCCAGCCTGCGCAGCATGGAGGGTCGTTTTCACCCTGATTTGGCCTGTGTTTGGTGTGAAAGCGCCATGCAGACAGCAGGTCTGCCTTACAGCTCTCTGCTGGCTTAAATAAACATTCAGATCCTCCCTTCACCCTCACACTCTGTAAGGCAGAGCACTCCCTCCCCCTCTGCTGGGATTTTCCTTTAAAACACACAGACAGGGAAGGAGAGGTGTTTTCTCTTCATCTTTTTGTTCTTTTCTCCCTGCTGTCACAGAGATGGAGGTAAAAGCCACTCTGGCGTACTTTAGTCAAAGGCCAAAGTTCATGGACAACTGTAAAATTTCCACCTGATAAAAATCAAACCAATAAAAACTGTCAGCTGAATGCCACTCAGCTTGCTTCAGGGATCCTGTCAGGACATGCCGTATAAAGTCTCAGTTCCTTCTTTTACTGTGTGTGCAGTTTGGTGAATTAATCCGAGGTCATAAATGTTTCCTGAAATCCTCCTTTTATTCCTCTGACAGCCCAGGACTTGGCTGGAGCCTGAGTCTTTTTTATGAGGTTAAGAAAACACACTCCCCTGATGCCTCACTCTGAGCAGTTCCTGTCGAGGCCTCAGGGACTTGAAAGTTGCTGCAGTTCAAGTGAAAACATGAACATCCTCGCAGGCCAGCAGCCTTTTTCTTTCTTTCAGAGCCTGAGATTTTACAGCAGCATATCTGGTTGCATCAAAGGCCGTCAGTCATGTGCTCGTCTTTCTCCTCCACCTTTTATCCCTTCAGAAATGTGACTCCGGCGCTGCATGCTTCTTTCTAACCTCCCCCTCCCCTCTTCTCTGCTCCTCACGCTTTTCTCGCCTCTGCTCCAGCGTCCGCCGTCGTCCTCTGTGAAGTCACATGTGAAAGTGATCAGCCTAATCCTGATCACCAGCTGTGTTTAACCTACTTTGGATCGGAGCGCTCGGCCGCCCCTGCTTTGGCTTTTTGTTGGAACGGTATTAGCATGAACACAGGACGCATGCAGGAAGCGTGACCCGCCCCGCTGCACTCACACTGGCTCTTGTGTGTTTTTTATTGTATTTGTAGTGACATGCAAACTAACAACATGACTTCTCATAATCAAACATGCTTTTTGCATCCCTAAGGGAAATGATTAAATGTTGCTCATTTAGATAAAGAGTTATTGTAGATAGTAAAACGTACAGCTTTATCCTGACTAGTAGTCAGAGATTGACTCGACTGAACTGATTTTGTTCTCACAGATTTGATATTTGACTTGTAGAAAAGGACTTGTGACCATCTCTGGACATTATGCTTCTTCCTGTCTTTTGTTAAACATCAAAAACTGACATTTTAGTATCACTCAAGTAAACATTTTAGAGCTTAAGACTTTTAACAGGGTGATTTTCACATGTTTAAAATCTAAAAGTCCTTATTGCAAACCTTCTGACATAAAATCAAACACACTTCTCTGGAGTTTAGAAACCAACTGCAGCTGTCCTGTAGCTGTTATTGATATAACCTGATGAGTTACAATCATTTTTATATCTTATAATTGATACTAGATATCCATGATAGCCTGGGAAGGTTTGACTTTCGCATTTCATTCTTTTCCCACGCTCTTGTAGCGTATAATTAAAGCCCACTGCTGTCTGTTTTTTCCAAATATCCACAATAGCAGTCATGAGTACTCTAACGTGATTTTTACCAATTATGACAGAGCTTTCATAGCTGAGCAGAATGTCATTCTGTGCTCATTAGACGCTGGACAAGTCAAACTTAACTTGGAATTACTTTCTCAAACAGTATTGGTTTCTTTAACATAAATATTTAGTGCTAGAAAAGGCAATAATCTAAGATTTAACAACCAATAATGCGTTGTCAGACTTTGAGAAGAACCTGAAATGAAACTTTTTTGATTTTTAGACAGCAAAATAATTTCTCGTTTTACCAGGAAGAAACCCAACAGTTGTTACTGGGTGATGAGAATGTGTTTGAAATCATTTGTGCTTGAAAGAATGATGTTTGAAGCATATCTGGGAGCTTCTTTGGCTCCGCAGCTCTGAGAAATTAAAGTTTGTGACGCACATGTAGCAGAAGTTGGCTGCTGTAGATAATGAAGTGTTTTTGTGCAGCCGTTTCCTCTGTTTGTAATGTAATTAAATGGCAGTCAGCTGGAACAGTGGAGGTCAGGCGGAGGTCTGGAAAACTACATTGAGGACTGATTGTAGGGCTGGAAAAACATCACAGCTTTGTTAAAACATCTAATTCCTGAAAAACATGAAAGACGCTTCCAGAGCACAAGGATTATTTGTGAAATACAACATTAATGCTCTGTTCCTTAAGGAAAACGTGGAGTAATTTTTAAACCATCTTGTTATTTTGAGAGACAAAGGTCAGGATTTATTGAATATCCTGTGAAAACGTGTTAATGATCCTGTTACTCAGAGTTGATGAGTTGGAGAGAAAAGTAATTTAATAAATACATTTTAGGTTTTATCTTGAGACAGTAAAGTCACTGCTGAGGGTTTTATTTTGAAGTATCTTGATAATGAAACCAGAAGTCTAGTTTATCTTGAGATAATAAAACCAAACAAGCTCCAGCTCTTGATTTTTTACATCTAGACAATTAAAAAAATCTCTATCATGGCAAAAACTAATTGTAAGTAAAAGAAAAAAACCCCCAAATATCTCAACTAAACAAACTGGAGGTCATGATTTCAGTCATGATTTGCTTTAATTGAAATTATTGTTGCAACAAAACAATCCAAGATCTCACTTTGTCAAGATAAAATATGGACATTTTCCACATTTATAGATTAGTTTATAGATTAGTGAGATTAAATATAGATTTTTAGATTTTTTACCAATAGTTTTGAAGCTAAAGCATTACAGAACATTATCTGAATAAATAAGCCTAAAGCAGCTGCAAACAGAGGATCACAGGAGCCTCTGCATCTGTAAAGAGAAATCAAAAAACAAAAAGACACAAAGTAAAGAGGAATCAGTGGATTTCTAAGCTTTTCTGTGTGTTTTTTCTCTCTGGCTCATCGGCTTCCAACTGGCAGGTTTCCTATCTCAGATTCAAGCTCAGGCCGCCCTCTGGGGTTTGACTTAATTTGAAATAAATGGATCCAAACCCTGCTGGCTCTGCAGCCGGCCCTCAGCCAAAAACAACTTCCCTGAAATCCGGACCGAACTCCCACAAGTCCGAACAGCAGAAACATGAAATAAAGCAATAAAAACTCTGGGTAAAACCACCACAGGGCATGTTGTCACCTTCTCTCGTCTCTCTGCTTCTCCACAGGATCCAGGACCTTCGCCTCCCTCCCCGATCCTGGGCCAGAAGCCGCTGCAGCTCATCGAGCTGAAAGCCAGGGGGCGCTTCGGCTGCGTCTGGAAGGCCCAGCTGCTAAACGAATACGTGGCGGTGAAGATTTTCCCCATCCAGGTAGGTACACCTGAACCTGCGCTGGGTTAGCAGCACAGCGGTGAAGCTAACCACTGAATCTTCTTCTTCGGGTGCAGGACAAACTCTCCTGGCAGAACGAGTACGAGATCTACAGCGTGTGCGGCATGAAGCACGACAACGTGCTGCAGTTCATCGGCGTGGAGAAGAGGAACAACAACCTGGACCTGGAGCTGTGGCTCATCACCGCCTACCACGACAAGGTTCAGCAATCAATCTGTCCATCAATCAACTTTATTTGTATAGCACATCTCACAAATACACAGTAAACCAGTAATATTTTATTTATAATGATTCAAAAGCAGCTCTGAACAGTCTAGATTTAAAGGAACTCAGTTCTTCAACAGTTTGTTCTAGATTTGCGGTGCATAGAAGCTGAATGCTGCCTCTCCAGGTTTGGTTCTGGGGTTTATGCAGCAGATCTTTAAGTTGTTCAGTGATTTATAAACTAACAACAGGGTTTTAAAGTCTGTTCTCTCAGTGGAAGGACTGGAAAACTGGGTGATGTGCTCTATCTTCCTGGTTTTAGTCAGAACGCCAGCAGCAGAAATCAATGCAGCTCAAGATAAACACATGGATGAGATTCTCTAGATCTTCCTTTATCCTTGTAAATGTTCTTCAGGTGATAGAAGACCATCTTTGTAACTGTCTTTACGTGACTATGAATGTTCAGGACAAATTTCAGGCCTGATCTCGAGTTTCCAGCTGAAATAACTGAATCTGTGCGTTGACTCTAAATCATTCCTCTTTAGGTCCAAACATCATAAATTCAGTTTTGTGAAAGTTAAAATTAAAGGTTAGTAATCGACTCTGTTCTTCCTGCAGCTTCTAAAGGGGATCTGCTGGCTCTAAGGAGGCTTTTTTTCATCAAAATGGTTGAAAATGTATTCTAGATGTGGTGGCGGAGCTCCAGCAGAGGCAGAATTTCTTTAGAGGCTCTCCTCTGAAGCGGCGGTTGCACAGTTCAGCGGTGTCTTCATGCTTGATTTATGCCTTGATATTCGATGCATCCGAGTAGCTTTGTCTGCATGCAGAGGCTTGCTTTAAATTTCCTGCAAAACTCCCCGAGTTTCAGTCTCGTCATGTAATCAAAACGTGGATATTGAAGACGGGAATCAAAGAGAAAATGACTGACTGGTGATTTCAGGGGGGAAAGTCAAACACGTCAGGAGGAAGAACATAAAGTCCAGGTGTATTTAGTTTTTTTACACGAAAGCTGAGTCAGTCAGTTCATTTGTAGGAGCCATCTGCCCTCTAGTGGTCACTACCTATAACTACACCAGTCTCATTTGAAAAGAATATTCTTGTATTTTTGCTCCTATTATGTCACAGATTTAGGGTTTTTTTTATCTAAACTTAAAGAATCTCACATTTATTCTGATCTGCAGTCATTTATGGGTAAACAGTATTGATTAATGTTTTCCTACTCAATAAATCAATGCAGTGTCATCAGAACAGATTGCACTTATCTAGTACTTAACTAGATAATAAAAACTAACTTTAGATGGAAGTTTAAATAATGGTACCATGTTCATTTTTTGTTTTTATTATTTTCTATTGTGATTTGGTTGTTTTATATTGTATTTTTTATTTAATTGGTCACAGAGACGCTGCCAAACAGGGTTTTTTAATTCAGTTTAATCTACATGTGTTTTGGGTTTTTTCCCCAAATTTATTCCATTTATTTATTTATTATATTGTGTTTATTTATTTATTTATTTTTAATTTAAAGTTTATTTTTAAAATGTATTTTTAGCCATGTTTATTATATTTTGTCATACATTTTGTTTTTCTTAAATATGGACATGATTTTTTTAAAATTACTTTATCATTACTTTTGTAACTTTCTACTTCTTTAATCTGATTTCAGGCTGTTGTTTGGCTAAAACTGACCTCTGTCTGCTGAGCCGAGGTGTTTTAGTGACCAGAACCTCTGTGTGTGTGAGCAGGGCTCCCTTACCGACTACCTGAAGGCCAACGTCGTGTCCTGGAACGAGCTGTGCCACATCGCCCAGTCGGCGGCCCGCGGCCTGGCCTACCTGCATGAAGACATCCCTGGACACAAAGACGGACACAAGCCGTCCATCGCTCACAGGTGGCCTGTCGCTATAAGAATTAAATCCATGAAATCAAGCTCAGTCATTTACATCTGCATGGTTTATTGTTTTTCTCTTTTCTCTCTCAACAACTGGAGGATGAAAGTGTTTAATGTGGTGCATTTGATGGACAGTTTTGTTTAGAGAGACTTCATAATTCATTTGATTTGTTGTTTTTGTTTATTTATTTTGGATATTTAAAATGTCTTCCAGTTCTAGTGAGAAATGTTCATTACAATTTAAAGTTTATTAATCTCTCAGAGTGTTTTCTTACATTCTTATTCCATTATTATTATTATTATTATTATTATTATTATTATTATTATTATTATTATTATTATTATTATTATTATGTTACATTAAAATAGTCTCACAACAATCTTATCATTTATCCTAATAACTTCTGGGTCAATTTATCGTCTAGAAATGATCATGACAGGGTAACGCAGGACGTATTTCATGTTGTTTTGTTTTGTTTTTATCTTTTCAGGGATATTAAGAGTAAGAATGTTCTGCTGAAGAACAACCTGACGGCTTGCATCGCTGACTTTGGCCTGGCTCTGAAGTTTGAGGCTGGAAAGTCGGCAGGAGACACACACGGACAGGTGACACCAACTCCTCCTGCGGTTTCATCTCTCCCACTAAATCTGGACTCCTCTGATCATTGTCTTCGCTCCTGCAGGTTGGAACCCGCCGCTACATGGCTCCTGAAGTCCTGGAGGGCGCCATCAACTTCCAGCGCGACTCCTTCCTGCGCATCGACATGTACGCCTTCGGCCTGGTCCTGTGGGAGCTGGCGTCTCGGTGCACCGCCGCAGACGGTGAGGCTGACGCAGCCGCCCCGTCTGCTTCCAGCAGAGGAGCTGGGCTTGACTTGTTTGTGTCTGCAGGCCCAGTGGATGAGTACATGCTGCCGTTCGAGGAGGAAGTGGGCCAACACCCGTCTCTGGAGGACATGCAGGAAGTGGTCGTCCACAAGAAGCTGCGGCCCTGCCTGCGTGACTGCTGGCAGAAACACACTGTGAGCTCCTGACGCCTTCAGCCATTCATTTGTCAATTTATTGTTTTAGTAATTATCCAGGTTAAAAAAACAAAACATAAATACCTTAAAACATTTACATACAGAAAGTTTAGTGGAAGGACGAAGTCTGGGATTAGATGGGAAGGCTTGGGGTCTATATGTTATATTATGTTTTATTGTTTGTATATGTTATAATGTTACATTATATAGTTAAATTATGTCATATATGTTGTGTTATATTAGAAATGTCTTCTGTGAAAAATGTAAGTACCTGGAAAGTTTAGTGGAAGGAAATGTGTAACATCAAAAGGTGCTATAACTTATATTGTTCTATTACGTTATATTATATCACCTTGTCAACGTCCTAAAATAATGGCCAAAGTCATTTTTTTCCAAATGAGGATTTAGGGGAAAAGTGGCTTCATGTTAGGAAGGTAAATACAGTATTTGTTATATTATGAACCATGAAGGTGTAGCTGTGACCTTTAACCCCTGCCGCCCCCAGGGCCTGTCCATGCTGTGTGAAACCATCGAGGACTGCTGGGACCACGAGGCCGAGGCGCGTCTGTCCGCCGGCTGCGTGGAGGAGCGCATCGGCCAGATGCAGCGCCAGGCCCCCGTCATCGGCCCCGAGGAGATCGTCACTGTGGTCACCATGGTGACGAACGTTGACCTCCCGCCCAAGGAGTCCAGCTTATGATCGGCTAGTCGACCCAGAGGGGGAGTGAACATCCGACCCTGGTTGGTCGACTTCCTGTCCTCCCCCTCCTCTTTTCTTTTTTAAATTTACATTTTTTTTACGTTTGTCTTATTCTTTGGTTCTTCACCGCGTCGAGTCGAGATCCACCTCATTTTGATACGTGTGCCTGAGGAGTTTCTGTTTCTTTTTTCTTCCTCCACCAAGCGGGACGATGACGCTTGAAGGGAAAAAAACAAAACAAAACAAAAACGACTCTAAACGCCGCTGGTTTGATCATGTATTGTTTTTCTATCCACACGCGAGACGAACTCGCAGAAACCTCACTGAACTCTCAGCGCATTTTAGTGTTAAAAACCAGAAGAAGAAGAAAAAAACAAGAAGCTGTTCTTCTTCTGAAACGACGATCGTTCTGCCAACAAAGCAACGGCTTCTGAATGTTTATAGTGTAATGCTGCTGTACATAGAGAATCACGGAGCCAGGCCACCTGGTAATCATCTTCACGGGGGAGGAGGGGGTTCGTTTCCAGACCGCACGCCTCCTTCAGCCAGCTATACCTCAGTTCAGACGCTCACAGTTTCACCCTTCCTGCTCCCTTTGGTTTCAACTTGTTGCTAAATCAATAAGTAGAGTTGAGAACTGGATATTTGTTGTTTTTATTCTTCTTTCAAACGAGCCGCTCAGTATTCGCCAGCTTGCTTCTGATCCGGTTGTTCGGTTACTCTCTTTTTGATACACCTCAGGAATCTTTGCTACTCGATTTAGTTTCTCTCATTCAAAACTCCGCTTTTCGCTTCAGACCCGCCGACTTCTGCAGCCAGTGGAGCCCCTGCCCCCACTTCCTCCTCCATCCTGGTGCCATTTCTTACCTGTCTGTATTAGTTACTCTCGTCGATGTCAGGCCAAACGGATGTACAAGACGTTTTTGAGGGACGTTGAACACTGGTGCCGGCATACCTGCAGTCTCCTCAAGCTTCGGGGCGGTTTCGCAGGACGCAGTTTGACGAAAACAGAGTGAAACATGAGGAAACTTCTTCCAGAGGAGAAGGAGAAAACCCAAACTAAATGCAGTTATAGACACCAGGTTTCCACATAACACGGGTATAAATGTCACTAACTTTGGGCTTTTGACCCTCTGAGTCCTAAATTTTAAATCTCTGCCTGGATATTTATGTTCATTTTAATTGTACAAAGTCCTTTAAATCTCCTGAGAGTAAATATATTTGCCCATTTATCCATAACAACTGGAACTTTCAATATCTAGCAGTTATTCTCCCAATTTACCGTCTATTAAAAGATTTTCATCGGATTCATTTCACTTGCTGCTGCATGGGGTGAAATTACCGTAATAACTGGATATTGGCTGGAAAGTGCAACGTCTTTTCAGACAGTGTCTGGAATTGCATATCTGGACTAAAAGGGTTAATTATTGATTCAAAAATATATAAACATACCAAACTTTTTAAACTACAAAATTAATGAAATAGATAACAGTTAGTTAAATTTAGGGTTTTTTTTGTGAAATTTTAATATAATTAAAGATCCAAAACATAATTTGGGTTTTAGATTGATGCTTTCATGGTTTCTTGGACAAATTGCTGCCATTTGGGGGCCAAACAAAATCATTTTCAGGGCAACAAAATGCCCCTGGGCCACATATTGGACACCAGTGTCAAAATCTGAAAAAAATGATTTTACCTACGCAACAATTAAATAAGCAGCAGAACTTTAATTTAACAGATAAAGTAGTTTAAAGTTGTTTAAATTATTCTAGATCCAAAACTAGGTATTAATTGGGGGGAAAAAAACTTTTTAATTCTGAGAAATTAAATTGTCATCACTATCGATTCTTATCTCTTTGTGTTTGACCCTCAGCATGATGGCACTCCATCGTGCTTAAGACTTACTGAACATTTTAGTCTGTTTCTTTTTATCCGAAATCCAAAGTTTGGGTTTGGAGCCTCATGTGAGCAACTTTTCCTAGATTATAGATGTATTTACATCCTCACTAGGATCCTTCAACTCAAAAGCCCAAAATTAACGACAATTATCCTTATGAGTTTATGCAAACTTCCACTTAAATTCAGCTAAAATCCAGAAACTAGAGCTTGAGATAAACCTGTGCAACAACAACACAACAAACCTGAAGGAAGTTGAAGCCATCATCTTATTTCCACTCTGTAGCACGAGATCAGCGTCTGTTGCTTCCTTTCTGTTGTCGCTGCTGTTTCAAACGCAGCTCTCCTCAAAGGTCAGGGACGAGAAGAAGAAACCTCCAGCAGCCCTTCAATAAGCACTACCTCACTCGCAGGGATTCATTCTGGGGTAGAAGAGTGGCAAACGAACCAAAATCAGGAAGAAATCAAAACCACCATTGAAGTTGGAAGGAAGTTTCCTCATTTTCACCCATTTAAAATCCCAGTATTGTGTGTCCTCAAATGCAAAAACTCAAGCAGTGTTTGAGCCCATTTGGATATTTAACCGCTGTCAGAACGGATCAGCTTCAACTGCGATCAGGAAACCGACCCCAGCCGATAAACACCATTCAGGGATTCAGTACTATGCTTTTCTAAGTTCTAGCGAGTTTATATGCAACCAGTGCCGCAAACTTTGCCCTACACCTCTGTAGGATCTGCTGCAGGAGTGGCTTTCAATACACACACACACAAATACCTTGTAGCATTAGTTGGTTTTTTTTTTTGGATCTTGCATATTGATATGTCGTATTTATTTTTTGATTTTTTTTTTTTTCTGGCCTGAGGTTTCGGGGATCAGAGTTCAGGTGCGACTCGATAAAGTCATACGGAGTTGGCACGTTTTGCGGTTGTTTGTCGTCGTGGTTACTACGGGGTTGTGGGTGGGTTCTAATTCAGGAAATATTTTCATTAATTCAAAAAAAACAGTAGATATAAACTGTAACATGCTTCTTTCTATTCAGTCTATGGACAAACGACCGAAAATGAATGTTCTACAGACCCCTGGATTCTATATAAATATATATATATAAATATAAATATATATATAAAGTGTGTACTTTGATGGATTGAGCCCGGCCTTGTGTAACTGTAGAGGGCCTCGCATTCGGCTGGTGTCGTGTGATTGTGCCCTGTCCTGTAGAAAATGGTAAAAGCATCATGTTTGGGTATTCATTTATGCACCAAAAAAAAAATCCAGTTTTTGTTCAAAGATGCTCAACAAAAGCAAATCCTGTTTGCCATTTTGCCAAACAGCCGTTGTTTCCCCTCAGGTTTGGTTAAATCTGCCACATGAAGGTGTATGAATGGGTTGCTGAGCATGCAGGCTTTTGCAGTTTTCCACAGTGACCTTCTCCAGCCCAGCACCTCACATTGCTCTGCTTATAAACTTCCCGTGAAACATTTGTGTCTTGTTGCCCCGCTCCCCAAGCCCCTCTCTTTTAGGCAGTCTAGGATCTGTACAGACATAATTACCCGTTCTTGACTATATACTCTGAGCTGAATCTTTCTAAGTGCGTGTTGAACTTCAGTGTTTCCTCTACATTCACTTTGTGTGTGAAAGTTGCCCGTTACTATGGTAAAAAAAAAAAGAAAAGATTCTTTAAAAATAGCTCGTTTGTGAAACACTTGAATTAAAAGGAAATAATCAACATTAAGCCTGAGGCGTTCCTCAGGGAGGCTGTTTAGTTACCCTAACTTTTGTTCTCAAAGAGCCATTGCAATACTCCATAATGTGAAATCACAATCATCTACCACGAGTATTTCCAGGGTTCCTACACAGTAAAACACTGTTTGGTGTGGAAGAAACATTTTTCTCCTGTTTTCTGGTATTTCTGTCATGATGCTGGGGTTGAAATCAGCAAATTAACTCATTATTTTCTCAACACAATGAGATCATTCTGCACCAATCTTCACGTCTTATTGTCTGGACATAAGGAAATCAAACATGTTATTGCATAAGTTTAAAAAATGGAATAAAAATCAGCACAAGACCAAACTATCCATAATGAAATAATTGATCCGTTACAAGTAAAGGGTTTGATTTCTGATTGTTTTTAGATGATACACATCTTTTAAGATAAGGAAATAATCCTAAATAATAAAGCTGACAGTCTGAATATCTCAAAGTAATTCAACAATACGAGTCTCAGTAAGAACTATAGTAATTAATGTAAACTCCTGTCATCTCAAACCAGGAAGAAAATGTGATAAATATGTTGAGATGATGGAATAATTAAGCTATTGTTGCAACAAAAAGCTTATTTTTTCAAATATTTACTTTAAGATGATAAAAAAGGAATGATAATAAGACTCCATATCAAGATAATAAAATAGATTCTTATTTTAATATGAAAAAATTAAATCTTGAATTAAACAGCTTGAGGTTTTATCTTGAGATATTAACAACAATGCAAAAACATGTAACATTTTAAAGTTGAACATATTTGTTACTATGATTAAAACGTCAAACAAAACATAGTTGACGTTTGAGTATGAAAATACTTTTTATTTTGAAGTTAGAAAATTTAATTGTCAACTAAACAAGCTCAAGTTTTAAAGCAAGATGGAAATTAAATGATCTTAAGATGAACTCCAAACTCTAAAATGTGAGCCTGAATGATAAAGCAGCTTTAGTTCTTATTTTGAAATGAGAAAATGAAATTAAGATCAACAAAACAAGATAAATATCTTGTTTGTCATAATCATACCACCTTAACTTTTATGCTTATTTGGTAAAAGGATGCTGAATGTTGAGACGAAAGCTGTGTAGGAGCCCTGCTTCATTGATCTCCTGTTTCCCCCCAACTGTTGGAAATGATTCTAGAGGAAACATTGAACCTCAGTGACTAGAGAAACACAAACACTACAGCTGTTTTCACCCACATTTCTCCAGACTGAAGTGGCAGCGCTGATCTGAGATCTGCTGGTGCCGTCTCTGACGATGGCGACGGAGTGTTTCTGAAGCTCAAACCAATGAGCAAATTGATTTTTGTTTAGTTGTTTTTTTTTTTACTGTGACTGTAAATTTCATGTTGCAAAAATAATGTGAAGATAGAAAGCTATCTGGATTATTAAGAAGGAGAGAAAAGTATTAGAGCAGCGTAGAAACCCTGGAAACATCAGAGAGAAGACAACTGATCCCCGATCAGCGCTGTGGCTCTCCGCCGACGTTAACATGGTTTTTATCAGCTGAAGTGATCCACGTGATGTAAATAAATGTTTTTAGATTGTGAACGCTCACTCTCGTCTTTATTGTGTCTCAGATTGATTTGTTTAAAAACTGAGGTCACGTTTCAGGAGGAATTATCACACAAATTTACTGTTTCTGTGATAATTAGTTGATTTTTCCTGCATGTTTTGACAATTTTTAAACCTAAAATTACAACACAATTCAGAAAACACAATTATGTTTTTTAAAGAGGAGTAAAATCCTCCAAATAAAACCTTTTATTGCTGCTGTATAATCTCACACTGAAACATTTCAAAATACTTCCATTAATCACAGCATGATTCTGCCACTACCATATTTGTTGAAATGTAGAAAATTCACCAGACCAGAGATCTTCCCTCCACAGAACTTTCTCACCATTGTTTTGCTTGGTATAAATCAGGAGTCTCCAACTTTTGGACCTTCTGCAACGCCTCTTAACTGTATTAAAATAATCAGCTAAAGTTTTAAGTATTTAAGCAGTTTTTTTTCCAAGTAAATGATATTTGACAACAGAATCAAATATTGGATCTATTTGTAATTAAGTTGATCACAAGTGGATTTATTTGGAGGCTGTTTGCAGATTTGTTGCAGTAAATGTTTGCACATAAACGCCACTAGGTGGTAGCAGAGAGGGCCTTCACAGCCAAATTCAGATCCTTGATTCAGTAAGAAAAACAACAGATACAATGAAAGTGACTTTTATTTTCTTTAATAATTTATTGTGAATATTTGAAATTGTTGGGTTTATTTGAACAAACGTCTAGAGCCTAAGCGAACGCCGACATGGCCCACTGCTTGACGTCCGTCGGACACTGAGGGTATTTCTGCAGCGCCTCCATGATCTGACCGTGGTCCAGCATCAGCCTCATCAGTTGAAACTCCCTCTGGGTTTTAGCCGAGGCGCCGTCGGCAGGTCGGATCAGCTCCAGCTGCTGCAGATGCTCGAAGGCCTGCGGTGGGGGGGGACGTAACTATGACGACGAGATCTACCTGCGAAGCTTGTCTGCTAAATCAGGATGAAACTTACCTTCATGATGACCGGCTGCTCAAAGTTATACATGGAGTTGGACTTCCTCTGCAGGAACTTCTTAAACTCTAAATGCAAAGAGTGAAACTTATTAACACTTTTCTCCAGGTCACTTCAAAATGTTTCGCTGAACTTTAGGTTTGGCATCCAGAAATCAGAAATGTGTGTTTTTATTTAGCAGAATTCATATTTCATCTACAGTGATCAACTGTATCTTGTCTAAATGTGTAAACATAAAAATATTATTAGATTTATTATTTGCAGACTAAAGTGACATAAGTGAAGTTTCTCAAACTCTAAATCTGATTGGTTGATCAGCCCCTGGTGATGTTTCCTCCCCCTGGAAACTCTTTTCATTAAGCTCACATTTTTGTTTTTAAAAACAGTTTTTTAATTTTTTCTAATTTTAAAATGTCATGTTTTCATTAAGTGTAAGTGGAAAATCATATAAATAACAGCCTCCCATGTTTCCATCAGGGTTTTCACTGAGGTTTTCTCGAGTCTTCAAGCGTTAGAGAGTTGAAGACTCTCTAACAAACTCAAACAGATGAGTTTGTTTCTCATCTGTTAGTGATTCAGGGTACGATGTGTTGCTTTTACACATCTTCTACCTCATATAGCTGCAGTGTTTTTCCCAGTTTCTGCTCATGCTGGTGTGAAACTTGAAGCTGAATTATTCTACAGAAAACAGAACTTATAGTGACTTAATTTATTTTTGCATTCACATCTCCAGGCCTACCGTTGTGAACCATCTGCAGATTGAACGGCTCTCCTTCGTAGACGTCGTTGAGGTGCTTCATGGCGATAATCAGACACAGCTCCAAGATCGACAAACCTGCCAGGGAAGAAGAAATCTCAGGTTTAATTTGAGTGTGAAACTCCGGACGGGACTCAGGTGAACTGTTTTACCGTGGAGCATGTTTGCGTTGGCGTCGGCGAGATACAAGCGACTGGCGTCCAGGAGATCCGCCGGCGTGATGGACGGCCTGGCCACCGAGACTCGACTCAAACACAACATCTGAAAGGAACAAGTTTCCTTCTTTTGGTGCAGCAGGACACTGAATAATTCAGAAAAATCTTTCACGTGATGAAACCTGGGGCTGCTATCCACTGAAAGATTTAAAATGGCAGCTATGACCATTGAATTTTGCTCTAAATTATCCTTTATTTATCCCAGATGAAGACTTTCAGTACAAAATTATACAAAACTGGATCTACAGAAATATTTTTTCAACATGGCCGCCCTGGTTGTCATGGAAAATAATGGTGAGGTACGATTACCGTAGATAGAAAAAAACAGAGTAACTGTCCAACATAAAAGTCAAGTCTCAGATTTATAGAAATGTCTGAGCTCCAAAAGTTGAACATTTGCAAGAAAACAATAATTTTTTGGGATTTATCTCAGAAATTTTTGAGAATTTTTTATTTTTATCTTCTTAACTCAAAACAATCACAGAATGCATATTTTCCACCATAAAAATCATTTTATTTTCTTCACCTTATGTTTTCAAAATGGACATAATGGCAAAAATATATTTGCACTAAAATTGGCAGAAGTTATTGTCAATAACAAAAATCAGCAGAAGCTAATTCTGAACCACTAAAAAGGTAAAAAAATAAACAGAAACTATTGACAAACCTCTAAGTAACATTAACAGAAACTAACGCTACCAATGAAGATGACAAATTAACACTTGAAAGATTTTTACAGTAAGGTGCTTTATTTATCTCACCAGCAGCGTGTGCAGGGAGCGGAAGTCCGAACTGGAGTTGAAATGTCTCTGCAGAACCTCTTCAGCCGATCCGTCCTCACAGAGCGTCTGCAGGAGAGGAAGTTGAGATCAAGAAATCCTCTTTCCGTTTCAGGACTTACTGACTCACCGTCACGGCGGCGTTCCACTCCTGAGCAAACTTTCCATCCGGGAAGTCGTCCGGCAGGCTGAGCTGATCTCGGACCCGCTCCAGGTACTGAGGGAAGGTCGGCTTGCTCAGCAGGTGGATCTGACGGTGGGAAAACCGAGACTTCACCCGCTTCTCCAGCAGCTCCAATACATCCTGGAACAAATTATTATCCATTTTATTCATGGTTTTGGTTGTGTGAGGTCATACATTTCCATTTGATTTATTGTTTTATTTTGAATATTTAAAGTGTCTTCCATCTGCAGCGTAGCATATTCTGTACAAAGTTAAAGTTTGTCTGAGAAGGCATGAAAATTATCTGAAAATAATATTATAGTGCATCGCAATCATTTCTGGGACAACTTAGAAATGATGTCTTGTCAAAAGCGCTAGAGAAGGTTTGACCTTTAACCTTAGTAATGCATGTATGCATGACCCACCAGCCTGCAGGTGAGGCCGACTACAGCGACGGGCGCCTGGGCAGACTGGGAAACATCAAACAGGTTGTACAGCAGAGTCTGGTTCTTGTGGTGGGCGAACAGATCGAACTCGTCCATAACGAACAGCACCGAACGGCTGCTGCTGCGATCGCCTTTCTTCAGCGCATCCAGCAGGAAAGTCAAGTTCTCCGCAAAACTTCCCTGAAGTCAAACAGAAATCTGGTTGTGAAGCAGTTTTCTTGCAGAGAAAAAGTTTTCTCTGCAAAAACTTCTTGCAAAGTCATTGTTACTCACAAACACTCTGTCACCAACAGCGTTTTCCAGCTGGAGCTGCCTTGTTATTTCTTTCAGAGCTATTCTGTCGTCCGTCTGCAGGAGGCCTGAAAAAATGAATGAAAGGATGCATGAAAACCGCTCTGTTAGAGATCGTCTTGTGAAGCAGGTGGAGCTTACCGTTGAGGTGAACCTGCAGGAGGTTTTTCTGCACCTCTGTTTCTTGTGACAGTTCCCTCAGGACGCTCCTCACCAGCTGCAGACACAGAAACAGATGTTATGCCTCAGGATACGGCGATTTTCCAACGATAACTCGATGGAGGCTCACCATGGTTTTCCCCGATCCTCTAGGGCCGACGATTAGCACCGAGTTGCTCTCCCCATGGACCGCTGTTTGCTTCAGCAGCTCCACCAGGTGTCTGTAGGTAAACATTCAACATTATTCCATTTTTATATTGTAAATTTTGTTTTACTAGGACACTTTTGTGAGCTAACCTGGGTGAAATTATTCCAAACCAAGGGATAAATTCACCTACTTGTGTTGAGCCTCCACTCCCTCTGGTTTATCAGGAAGCTGCTGGTGGCAAAATCTCTTCCTTAAAATCTGATGAACCTGAAAATAAAACGTAATTAACTATAAATTCATGAAGTAATCAACATGAACAAAGTAAGTTAAAAAGTTCTTCATTTCAAACCTGATTGATGCATTCTCCAATAGGTAGATGAGCATCTTTTGCTTTTCTTTTACTCATGATGATATGGGAAAAAACCTGTAAAACATATGGTTTAATGTTTTAACAAATCAGTTCTGTGCACATTCTACACTTTACATCAACAAATATGTATTCATGTTGCTAAATCATTGAAAGCAAAAAAGTCGGCACTGAACAAATCCCTTAAAAAGATCCCTCAGTAGTTATTACGTGTTTTATTATCAATTACGTCTTTAGTATACTCTACAGATGGCCTAGCAGGGTGGTATGTAAGCCGAATTGTAAAGAGGACATCACTTTTACAGAATATTTTACAACAATTATTTGAGACTACTTATAACCTGTCAGAAACGGTAGAATTCCTAAAACTGGTGAATTAAAACCAAGAGTTTGGTGTAACGTTCATTCCATTTTCCCTCGCTAATAAATGAGCCCGGGGCTGCAAAATTCTGAGAAAACGAACCTTTAACTGCATATTTAATAAAGAGTTAATTAATATAAGAATCGGCACAGACAGCAGCCGGATAGGAGAAGTCTCTTACCTACAGATGTTATGGTGAAAATGCTTCTCTATCTTCGCGGGAATGCGTCACTGATGACCACTTCCTGCTTATGACTGCAACTCTCTTCTGATTGGCTAAAACAGGCAGCCGACCAGAAAGCGGCACAAAGTAACGAAACGAAATAAAATACAAAATGAAAAAAAAGGATACAACAAATAGGCTTAACATAAACTCACAACTAAATAAAATTATTCTTCGGAATTAAATATAGTAGTAACACAACAATAACATCAGAGCGTAAGTTGAACTTTAGAAACAAAGATGTCTAAATGTCGCCCTCTAGGGGCAAAGAAAATTATTAGGCAGCCGTATTTGTTTATATTTATAGTCAGTCTTTTTATTATTAAAAAAAACAACATTTCAATATATTATATTTATATTTCACAGCTTTAAAATTCCTTAAATAGTTACTGTCATTATTTGTGTATGATTGCTCATTCAAAATATTTTTTGTTATTTTCTGGGGTCAGGTTTGTTTTGTCCAAATTACATTACTAAATTTATTCCTATATTTATTTCCTTAAACTTTTTACAGGGTTTGTATTTTTTATTTAATATTCAATGTTTTGTGTCTTCGTAATGAAATTTGTCATTTTAATATTTTTATGTATTCTGTACAGCACTAAGACATAACGGATGAAACATAAAAAAAAAATATTGTATGAAGATGATTTGCAGCTACATTAAAAATAAAAGTAATATTAAGCAATGAAAAAAAGGTGACGGTTATTTTTCTTGTATTTTTCTAATACTATGAAATTTTGGGAATATAAAAAAAGAATATTATGTTATCATTGTTATTAAAATACAATGTATATTAATACAATTATCTTTTCTCTTTTAACCATTAAATGTGTCTATTGAATCTATGCACAACATGGAAATTATGTTTTCTTTTTGTTGACTATTTTAGAAAAAATCACATTATATTAATAAGTTATTGTTTTCATTAAAATGTATGAATCTGACATTCCTCTGACTTTGATAAAACTGGTTCCGATTTTCACTCCTCCTCAGTGAAGATAAATCTCTGGTTATACTGTGGCTTTAAGTTGATGGATGAAATAAGCAGAATAAACTAGCAGATATCTCAGAAATCGCCTGCTTCACTGAGCGCCTGTTTATTCTGTCACATTATGGTAAAATACGACCTTCTGCTGACATACTTAGCTTCCTGTCTGTCCTTATATAAACACATGAAGAGCTTTTTTAAAACCGCGGCCGAACTCATTTATGGTTTCCTCAGGTTTGACCTTCAGAGCTGCAGCCTCTTCACAGCCAAAGGCCTCATTTTCAAGCTTTCATGGGTTTTATTGATCCGGTTTGAGTGTCTGTTTTGGGTTCTGTGTCAGTTTTTTAGATTTGGACATTTATTCTGGACTCTTGTTTACAATTTAGCTGGAGATAATGAGCAACACTAAAACTGTTTGTGAAATAAATCGAATCATTAATTATTCATTCTGTGGGATTTTTTTTTTCTTTGGGAAGCTTTGGGTAATTTTGTTATTTTTTCCAGACCGTAATATTTTGGGGAAAAATTCTCTTTTATTCTGTTCAAATAAATTCGCTGTTGATTTTTTGTTTGTTTGTTTGTTTGTTTGTTTTCTTGGTGTTTTGTCAGATTAGAGATCCTTTAGAAAGCATCTGTTTGTCCAAATGTTCTTCTTTTGCTCAACTCAAAGATTTTCTGACTTGTATTTTCTGTATTGTGCTTTTTAGTATGTCTAAATTTTGATTCTGATTTCAGCTTTTCTTTTATGTTTAGGAATGTTTACAAAACGTTGCATTTAATGAAACATTTCTGTATTTTTGAATTGTGTTGTCAAATATCGATTATTATGAAAGGTTCATTTATTATTTTAAATAATTTAACTCGAAAAATAGAATAATGATTTTGCCTTTGTGGCTCTGAATTAATGTTCTAAAATTTTTATTTCTGCATTTTGAAAGTGTTGATTTGTGTAACTTCTCATATTCTTACATGATATCTGTGCTTTTCTGCTTTTGTCTTGCAAAAGTTGCTATAGTTTTCTCTGTTAAATTTGAGCTATGGCTATATTTTGGTCTTTCTGAGTGGAATGAACACTGTGGATTGTGTTTTTTTACGGGTTTCTTGTCTGTGACTCATCCCAGCCACTCCTCCACCTGTTTTATCCCTAACTTTGCAGCTTCAGCCCTACACATCTCATGCATGCCATGCAGCGCTCCGGAGTAAAACGTGCATCACCTCTCTCCCATCTGCTGGCAGCCCGTGCCGGCGCATGCGCAGCGCGACTCTCCATCATCTCCAGTATTCCAGTGTAGGAGCAGCAGCAGCAGAGAACTAATGGGTAGGCTTCTTATTCTTATTTTTCTCCTCATCTGAAGCGCCTCCTCGCTCCTTTCTGTCACTCTTTCAGCGGAGGGATGCACTCGCCGGGGTGTCCGGGTAAGAACGGTCGGTATTCGGACTGCTTTGCCGCAGACCGGAGTATTACAGAGCCTGAAAAGCGTCTCTCTCTTCATCTGCAAACGCAACGGGTTAGCACGGCTGTTAGCCAGCAGGCTAAGCTAGCCGTGCTAACTCGGCCTGGCCCTGGCCTCTCCTTGCCCCCATTTGGCTCGAAACCTAACTGGGGCTTTGCTAAAATATTTCCACCTCGATAATTTGTAAATCGGAACCCGGGCTGCGGGTGCTGGACGTGCCCGAACCCGGTTCCGGTTCGCAGATTAAAAAGCCAACGGTTGTTAGCTTGAGCTGGACTCTCCGTCTAGTGCATTTTCCTTACAACAAGCTAGCAGGCTAACGGCTAGCTCAGTGTTGGCTCCAGAGCATCAGAGAGCCCTCTGACTGGTCCCAGTCCGCCTCTCTGACACCGAACCGGGTACAGCGAGGCCGAACAGCCGCTAAAGCAGCGCCATAAAGCAGGTTTCCGCTGTTCAGCCCGGGTCAACAGGCTAATTATCTCACCTTTAGACTTGTTTTGATGATGTCCAACCGTCTGTCAGGTCCAGATTTTAGGGGGAACTGCTGTCATTTAGCCAACTGTTAAAGCTGTCAGGGTTGCCTTTAATTTAATGTGTCACTGAGCCAGCTTGGGTTGGATAAATGATCATAAATACTGGATATAATCTACACATTTCTGTTATTGTAAGGCCATGAGGATCTCCCTATGTAACCTGGAAAATCAGATAATTACCGTCTAATTAACCTGAAAAGGATAATTAGTATTCCTACAAGGTTTGTTGGTCTTTTTTGAAAAGAAAATATGTGTGAAAACAAACAATTTAATGTTGCATAATTTTAAGAAATATTTTAATGATTCCAAATCTTTGTTTATGATGTGGTGAAACCAAAATTCACATGTTGTTTAATTATCATTAAAACTTGTAAAATGTTGTAACCTAAAGGAGAACATTCATTAAAGAACGATTTAAAATAGATTTTGGAATTTATGGATTGTAGTAAAATTGCACTTGTTTTAACCATTAAAACATGCATCATTTCACACTATAAGGGAAGTAGAATTTGAAATGATTTCTATTTATTTGATATTTTAGGGCTCAGAGGTTTACAATAAACAACAATAGAATATAAATAAAGTGGTTAGTCATCTGTTAATGGGTTGGTAATCGCGGATTTGAATATTTACGAGCGACACTCCAAATGGTTTGTTCAATATTAGTCTGTTTATGGTTTTTTATGTAAAGCATTTCTAAAATATTCAAAAGAAAATACAGATTAGGAAATATAGGTGCAATGCCATTGCACCTATTGGCTGGTCATTGAAAAGCAACCAATCCAGGAGCACCATTTATTTTCCTGGGCCCTGATTGGCTGAATCCTCCAGTGCAGAGATGAGGATGACTGTAGATATTAACTTCTTCTGTATTCAAGCGCATTGACGTTTTATTTTCTGTTCAATTGTTTCTTAAATCCCATTTAGTTAAATTGTAATCATTCTTAATATAAAATAAATAAAGCGGCGACAAATTATTCTCTTAAGACAACAATTTGATTTATTTCCACAGATTTCCAATTTCATTGCATTCCATTCAACATTTGGCTTAATTAAGAATTTCTTCTGTATGTAAACTAAAAACTGTTGATTTTTGAAATTCTGTACATTTTGATGTAAATAAAGCACTGTAAGCCTGACGTAAAGTCCAGCATGGTTTTTAAAAGGTATTCTGAATATACATAAATCATCAGAAATTCCCAGAACCTCACTTTGGTGTAGCAAGTTAAATCTGCATTCGAAACGATTTTGCAGCTTAATGGGAGTAAAAATCTGCAGCCGCAGACTGACTGACAGGAGAAGACCTGTTTAAATGAAAGTTATTTTCCTCTCTGAAGCAAATGGTGTAATCTCATTACAATTCCTTCCAGATGATGCTGATATCATGGGTGTAGTTGCAGAATATTAAAGTTTCTTCTAAACTCTGGAGTAATTTAAAGTATGTAAAAATGAAGATGCTTAACAAAAGTGTCTCTGTGGTTGATCTGCAAAAACACATCATTTTAAAATACAATTGACAATTTTAGGGTTAAATATTGAAAACAAAAAGTAAACATTATATTCTGTTGTTTTAACGGTGAAAATCTATAAATCTGTAGAAAACTTGACTTCTTGTCTGAATAAAGGTCACTATGCAACTTTACACATTTTAATTTGAAAGAGAAATAAAAAACTTTTCAATAATGCAAAATCATCTATTTTGGTTGAAAAGCAAAAAGCCACAGCATCTTAGAAAATGCAGTTTTCTGCCAATATGTCCCTTAATTTATGTTAAAAATTATTGAACAGAAGATGAAGATTTATATGAATAAACAAATCATCCAACATCTCTCTATATTTGTTGTTATTAATGGATTAAAATACATTGATCAGTTTGCCTCATTCTGGTTCATTTTTATTCATCGGTTTGTTTTTTTAACTCTGACCAGTTTGTCATAAAGTTTAGACTTCCTGTGAGTTAAAACGTCTTTATTCTAATTCGTTAATTAGACATAAACACAACGAGGCTTTAAAGCATCACTGACTGGGCAGATATTACAAATCCTATCAGATCTGATTTTATTTTATATTTTCATAAACTGCTGCCCTTAATGGATCACAGATCCACTTCCTCTGGGATGATTAGCTGAATTTCTCTTATTTGATCTGATTTCTGACCTGAAACGTTTATTTTTCAGACAGTTTTGTTGTTTTTTTTGTCCTAAATAGTGTAACAAATAAAAGTTTGCTTTTTGAAAAGAGGAGCAGCTCATCGAGTAAAAAGGACATTTTTGTGATTTCTTTTTAGGATTACTTTCATATTTAGTAACATCACCTTGTTTGTTTTCCTTGTAATTAACTGATGTGATCAAATGATTTTAAAACATGTTTACTAAGAGTTTAGCAAGTAGAATGTATGTAAAGTTTCACCTCAGCTGATTTATTCAGCTTCTGAAATATTATGCATGGTTTCACTTTGGTTTCACTCCACTAATTACTTAGATTAGCACCAACTTTCTTCTTCGTTCCTTTCTCTGTTTCTTAAAACCAAAAAGATGGAGAGAAGAAAAGCCACAGCAGAACTTTCTTCTTCAGTATTTTACATCTTAAAATGAATGTTGGGAACTGAGAACTCTGGAAAATAGAGTTTTTGTGGTTTTTATTTGTAAAGATTTAGAATCGATTGGTCATAAGTTTATGGCCATTTTATGCAGAAATGTTTCAACTACAAGAAAACGTGCTAAGCCTGATGTTTGGGTGTCATTCATCCAGTTAAAACATGTTTAAAGTTGACAAAATCAAAAATGCAAACATTTCAAAAGGCTTAGCCTGGTGGGGAACAAGTAAAGCCTGGTTGCCCTCCAGGCTGCTGATACACTGGGGGAAACCCTGACCTGGTCCACTTCCACTGTCATGAAGGATGCACTCTTGTACGTTTCTTCATTAAATAACTACAAATGGCAAAAAACTCCTGGTTGGAAATTGCAAATCAGAACTAACTCCATCTATACATGGATTTAATATCTAAAATTTCATAAATTTGATGCAGTAATGTCTCCATTTGTCGGTAATTTAGTAGAAACCTTATAATTGGCTGATAATCAGTTGATTGGGAACCCAGTGCCAGGACGGAAAGACAACAGCAGCGGTCTGGCAGAGGTTTCTCTGACGTCTCATTTTGATATTCTTGGCAGCGTTTTGCTGCCTGCGAGGCCATTTTGATTCAAACGGTTGTTTTTCATCGTGATGCATTTTGGTTGTTTGCTTTCTCTTCCTCCGGTGGGTAAAAGCTCTGTAATACCACAGAGCTTAAAATCTGACGTCTCTCCATTATAAATCACTGATGCAACCTTTAGAGCCCCCAGCAGCAGATGAATCACACTTCTTGTCTCAAGTGCTACCTTCATTGCTCTGCGTCCATGTTGTGTGCATCAGGTAGCTTCATCCGGGCTGCAGTTTCAGAGCGTTGATGCTCGGTGAAAACAGGAGCAGCTTCCCCACCTGCATCACAGGAAGCTGTTAGAAAAGCTTCAGATGTCACAATCTGGGGAAAAAGCCTCAGTTCTGTGTGAACCTTTGCTGCTCTGGCTGGTTTAGTCCTGAGTCACTCTCTGCTGGGGACAGGCAGGTAAAACCGGCCGCAGCGAGGGAGTCACTTCCTGTTTCACTTCCCAGATAATCAGTGGAGGACATGAAGTCTTTGGGAAACCATCAGACTTTATTCCTTTTCCTATTATTTTATTCCCAATTTCCTTAAATCCGCCCTTCGTCTTCACTTTTCTTATATTCCTAATTTCCTTCCTTCCTTTTTTATTATTCTTTTCTTTCATTCCTTCTCTTTTCAGCCTCATTTTATTCCTTATTTTCTTCCTTTGTTCATTTTCTCTCCTTCATTCCTAATTTTATTTCCTTATTGCTTTCTTCTTCTTTCTTTCCTTCCATTTTCATCATTATTTTATTCTTTATTTCCTTTTATCCTTTCTTCTTTCTCACTCTCATCATTTTTTCTTTCTTTTCACATTTATTTGATTCCGTATTGTTTTATTCATCTTCGCTTTTAAATGTCACAATCTGGGGAAAAAACCTCAATTATGAAAAAAAAAATCTTCCAATTTCACTCTTATTTCCTTCCTTTTGTCATTCCGTCCTTGTTCCCTTCCTTTCCTTCCTTCAGGTTAATCTTCCTCGCTCTGTGCTGTAAACTCCCAGTGAACTTGTATCTGTTTTAAAATCTGCAGAGAACTCTGGGAAGTTGTGTGAATGTTCAGGTCCTGCTGAAGGCCTCGCAGGTTTAATCTGACATGTTGCAGGTTTAGAAATATCTGGAGTTTTTCCCGTTTGCATGGAAGCAGTTAGCAGAGAGCTGTTTTGCCTGAGGTAAAGATAACACCTGCTGAGACGCTTTGTGTAATTTCTAATCAAATGTCTTCGGTTCATATCCGTTCTCTTTTCTTTTCTGATGCAACCCAATAAAAAAGCTGATAACCGAAACATTTGTCAGACATCCTCGCGCTGCAGCAGGCTCTGGTTGGAGAGGTAATTTCTTCTCAATAGAAATGGTGTGCTTTTTGTTACGTCTGTCTTTGCCAAACATGGAGCTCTGGGAAATTAGATTTTAATGATGTGGCCGTTTCACTTATACGATTCCACAGCCGTCTCCTGAGATGATTGCTGCAGCGTTCTGCCTGATAAACAGCTGCCCCTTTCCCCGTGCTCACCTCCCCGCCTCTGTGGGAACATCTCTGGGTTTGTTTCAGCAGCTAAAGGCCTGTTATGAGTCAGCAGCACCACCAGCTGAGAGGAGACTCTGCTTGCAGCTCCGCTTGGCGAGCGGTGAAAGCGTGTGATTAATTGAAGGTCTTAGATGCACCAATCAGTCCCTTTGATCGGTGACTAGGGAGGGGAATCGAGAACCGGTTCTTGTACAGAATCGGTTCTCAATAGTTCAGTTACTTCCTTAACCATTCTGCTTATCGGTTCACGCTCTGTGTTTTGCTTTAGAAAATGTCCAAGATGGTGTATCGGTAAAATATTATATCGACCGATTTATCGGCGCCGATTTCCATAGTTTTTGGAGATTGGTGATTCTTGGATATGAAAGCGATCTCATCTACCTGAGCAAATCCACGTAACCCTAATCCTAATCCACCATATGAACCCCAAAGAAAATGAATGCTAGTTGATTGAAAGTTGATTATGTTCCTTATGCCCATGTTATATCTGCGGCTTCAACTAACAATTATTTTAGTAATTGATTATTGTGACATTGAATATGATAGATTGGCAATTTCAGCTTAGGGGTGAAACGGTTAATCTATTATTCAATTATTTGTTGTTATCAACTAATTTAGTAATAGATAGATTTTTCACTGGAGTCTTCAGACTTGATAAAGGCCTCTTGTTTTATAAAGACTGTCAAAATATCTGTCTGCTGTTTGTAGAAAGTTGTGAACTGTACAAAGTTAATTTGGTTTTACTGTTTTGTTTTCACGGTGACCTCAGATTGATGAGGAACTGGATTGTTTTTTAGGTTTTGACTCTAACTGTGTGTCTTGTCCTCTCAGGAGTCATGGGGGAACCACTACCCAACTGTGATTGGGAACCAAAATCCTGAAAAGATCTCTGATGGTGTTTTCCTGGGAAATGGACAAGTGTTGAGAAGTTAAGAATAGAGGACTTTACTTTGGAAGAGCTCTGCAGTCCCGATCCCGCCCCCTCCCTTCTAGCCAATCGGATGGCTCCGAATGACAGGATACAGTAATGGATGTGGTCACGCCGTTCAGCGCTGTAGCCAGAATGCAGCTCAGAGGGTAGGGTCAGCTGTGAGCCCGCCTCACCCTACCCTCCCACCTCCCCGTTAGCTCCACCAGAGAGCCGCCCCTCCACCCCCACATCCAGGCTGCAATCCTTCCCTCCCAGCACCGACCCCTCCACCACGGCTTCGGAAGACGGAACATGACGCTGGTTCATGTCTGATACGTACACCTCTGAGGCGTCGAGCGTAAAACCAGTGGAGCAATGAATGGCGGAAAGGACTGTGAGGCGGGAGATGAGAGGCAGGCCGTCCCTGTCCAGGTCCCCATTGGCTGGCAGCGCAAGGCGGAGCACGGCGGAGGCGTCGTGTATGTGAGGTAAGGACATGTCCAGAAACATGCTGTTGATGTTCTGTTTCCTGATGGAAGAACAATCTGGTCACTCAGGTCAGCAGGTCAGTCTTGATGAGCTTAAAGCAGGCAGTTTTAATAGGAGGGATGTAAACAGGAGGCTTGAGGGTCGGCGGTGTGAATCAGAAAGCCCCCAGCAGGTGTGTTTACTGTCCACACACGGTCAGAGCTGCTATGATTGATCGGCTCTGCAGGAAACCGACACAAACACAGCGACGTTTAGATGCTGCTGCTCCCTGCGTTGAGTCACGCACGTCCCCTCTGCCGCTGCAGTGTGTCTGCAATCTCCCCAACATATTGTCCTGATTGGACGCTGAACGACTTATTGAAACAGAAGAACTGCAACCTTCATGTGTGCATAAGTGCTAAATGTCTAGGAGAAACCAACCATTCATGAAGAAAACTCCTTTTATCCCATATTTCAAAGCCTTCTCAGATCAATGCACCAATGATGTTACATTTCTGTGCCTGTCAGAGGGGTGGCTCAGATAATCGTCTCCATCAGCTCTGACCATCAAGTGTGCACAGTCTGCACTTTTCATCATGATGTAATGGGACGTCCCACTTCAGACTGGCTCTACCTCCAAAGGTTCAGACAGAGTTCAGAACTCACTTTGTGATCACGAGACATGAAAATCTGGCCACAAAAAGTCAAATTTCCTGTTGGTACTCTGATCAGATGAGCTTAAAGCTGAACTTTGTGGCCATAATAACAAATGGAGGAAAACTCCATATGCACCGTCCACATGGTAGTGACAGTGTTATGTTGTGAGATTGAAAATAAAAGAAAAGCAGAAGGGGGAAATAAGAGCCTAATATTTTTACCAGGTTGTCTTCAGATCCTTAAAATGTCTTAAATTCATTAGAAAATACAGAGTGAGCTTTAAGTTCGTTAATCACATGCCTCACATTTTGTCATAGCAGGACTATTTAATCTCTTATATTCTAGCTAGCTCATTTTTCTCTTGGTATTTTTCTGTCAGGCAAAAGTTTACATTCTGTGACTTGAGGCAGTTGCGGCTAATGCTAACTAACTGCTAATAAACCCTTGCTAACTAGCTAGCTTTCTTTCTTTACTACTGGGTCTCTTCTGTTGCAAACTCATACAATGTTACCTGCATTTTGTGCTAAAATCTTTTGTGCATCGCTGTCAAAATAATGTCTTAAATTGCATTTCTAATGGTTTAAAAAAAGTCTTCCATTTGAGTTGGTGAAACCTGCAGAAATTTGTTCATAATCATAACCTGGATCAGAGAATGAAGCTCATCTTCAATCATGTCTTTAAAATGTTGTTAAGTTTATGGTTTTTTAAAAGTGAATTGTCATTCTGCTGTTACTGTGAGCGTTGAGTTGAACCCCTCCCCCCCCGTTGCTGTCTTCCAGTCCCAGCGGCTCTCTGCTGTCCAGCCTGGAGCAGGTGAAGACCTACCTGCTCACAGATGGAACCTGTAAATGTGGCCTGGAGTGTCCGCTCATCCTCCACAAGGTAATGCTGCTGCTCTGGGGTCACAGGTCATCCTTCAGAAAAAAAACATGGAATTTTAGTTTATTTTTTCCAGACCTAGAGATTGACAGTCTTTGTTATTTATTGTTTCTTCTTCCTCTCATTGCTTCCTCATGCCACCTCCTTTCCTTTTTATCCTCCACTCCTACCACTCTTTCTCTGTCTGTTATCAATCTTACAGTTTTTTCTTCCTTGTTCTGCAAACTTCCTTTTCTCATTGCCTTCCTTCCTTCCTTCCTTCTCTATTCTTTTCTTGTGCCTTTATTTCTTCTTTCCCTTCTTCTCGTCTTTCCTCCTTTGTGTTCAGCTTTGCTTCACTGATTTTCCTCCCTTCTTTTCTTATTTCCTACAGTTTTTTTTTGCTTTTCCATCCTTTCTTTTCTTGTTCGTCCTGCTCCTTTGTGTTCTTACTCCCGTCTTTCATTGTCTTTCCTCCTCTTACTTATTGTTTCTTTTTCCTTCCCTCTTTTTTCCTTCTGTCCTATAGTGTTCCATCCATCCTTCATTCCTTTTAAGATCTGGACTGTTTGTTTTTCAGTCTTAATTTAACCTTTGGATGGAATATTTTTGATATTTCTGACTTATGAAACAGAGTGGAAAGGATACATTTGTGAAAAGCTGCTGAATCTGGGAAGATTCGACTCTCTTAATGGTTTTCTTTTGCTTTGAAATCCCAATTTAAGTTGTGATTCATAATATAAATTCAAATCAGTCACTTCACTTTGACCTGATCAGGTTTCTGTGCAGTCGTACAAACTCTAGAGTTTTCTTTTAAGTATTTTCCAAGTCTACAAAATATGAAAAAATTCTACTTATTTTTCCATTTTTTGTTTATGTTATGAATATTGGGATTTTTCTTACCTTGAGCTCTTTTAAAAAAACGTCTTTTGTATTTTTTTTCTATCTAAACCATCCCTTCAGAAATGTTGTCACCATTTCATCACTGTGTGATTGACCAAGGAATGGACATCTGGACGGATGGATGTATTGTTGGTCAGTAGCAGACAGTTTGTCTACAGAGTGCAGCTCTAGTTTTTAAACCGATTATGTCTTCAAGGTCTCTCTGTTTCCTCTCAGTGGAGTAATTCCTACACACTCCAGTCTGTCATTCTCCCTCGTTTGGAGGACAGTGTTGGTTCTTATTTTAATTCTTGCCTCATTAGTCGCCCTCTTGTGTTTTTCAATAGCTAGCATTGATGCCAGCTCTGCCATGTTGGTCCACTTCAGCTGTTGGAGAACTTTGCACAGCTGCAACACACTTTTTCCCCTCTATATGAGCTGAACACAGAACCACTGGTTGTCCAGCAAACGACCATCTGTTCTTGTAAAGGGCCTTCAGACTGATTTTTAT
This sequence comes from Gambusia affinis, assembly GCF_019740435.1. Lineage (NCBI taxonomy): Eukaryota > Metazoa > Chordata > Actinopteri > Cyprinodontiformes > Poeciliidae > Gambusia > Gambusia affinis. The sequence goes on along the minus strand of NC_057891.1, from coordinate 1,349,422 downwards.
ATCATCTGATGCAGGATATTAGTCCAGTGTATTTGAAGAAGGTTGGCTATCGGTGATTTATTTATGGGTTTTTCTACGATATTAGATAGATATTCTGAATAAAAACATGGCTTTCGAGATGCGTAATAAGATCATATGTCTGTTTGTTGTCAGGTGTTCAACTTCGACCCAGGGGCGGCTGTCAAACAGAGAACGGCGGAGGATGTGAAAGCAGATGAAGACGTGACCAAACTCTGCATTCACAAGAGGAAGCTCCTGGCTGTGGCCACGCTGCACAAGAGCATGGAGACACACCCGCCTCTGGCACTGACTAGCCCAGGAGGAGGTACATGGACATGGAAATACAGTTCTTCCAACCTTGGTGTATTATACAAGCCAGGGTAGCAATCTGGCTTGAATTGTAATTGCTTTATGTCATGCTTCTAGTTGACATCGTCCAGCTGCTGAAGCTTTTCAGCTTGTTTATTGGCCTTCAACTACTGCAGCCCTTTGCTTTTTGAACATTGACTTCTGCTATTTATAAATGTTGTATTTGGTAGGAAATATTTAAAATTCTCAAACAAATTTTCACATCCTAAATATGCCTTGGGATCTATGAAGGCTAAATACTTCAGTTCAGAACTTCATTCAGTTGAAACAAATCCTGAATAATGTCTATTTCTAGCCTATCCACAATTTCATGTTTGCTATTATTAACTATCATGTTAATATTAGCATTTCAAATGTCCTAAATATTGTTATTGTTGGCTAATATGAACTAAACTCTATTCGTGGTCCGTATTTGCTAATTTTATTTTATTTTTTTATTTTTGTCCATAACAGGTCTAAAGTATTCCAAATAAAACGCAGTTTGAAATACCTAGCTTCACTGCTACTAGAAACACGCTATTGGCTGGAACTATAATATAATGATTTGGTTTTAAATAACTTGCAAATTATTTGTTTCCCTTTCCAGGTACATCATCTGCAGTTGCTGTGCATTCTACAACTCAACGAGCAATAAGGACTAAAGCCCACGATGGGTTGCCCAATGCTGTTGGTCCTGAGTGCAAGAACCCGTTCAAAATGATAATGGCGGCCGGACAGCAGCAACAGCAGAGGTTGTTTCCTCCTCAGGAGGCGGGTGGAGCCCCGCAGCCTGAGCTTTACTCTGGATACCCCCGGGCACAGAGGCTACCGAGCGGGGATCCTGGAACTAAATCTCCATATCGGGTGGGGTATGGAGGCATGTTGAGCCCATCTTCCTCCAGTGCTAAACTGTATGGAGATGGCTCTCAGTCTCCCAGCACAGACACTCTGGGCAGCCCTGAGGGATTTCAGAGGACCAATCCTTGTGGCTTTCCAGGAGCCGGTAGTCCCGGTTCAGCATCCATCCATGGGAACCCTAGGACTCCTCTTTCCCCACCCAGAATAATGCTTCATGGCTCTCCTGCAGGCCAGCCATCCTGCGCCATGACAGGAAGGACTAGCACGCCCCTCTCCCCTACGGCCACTGCCAAAAGCCCTGTCATGAACATGAACATGCCCCGGGGGAACTTCCCACCCGGCATGGATTTGCCTCGAGCAGCATTTCATCATAAATCTCAGCCCCCTCTGCATTCTGTACCTCCCCCGCCATCTATACCACCACCCTGTGCTCTTCAGAAAAGGCAGTTGACCTCTGAAAAAGACCCCTTAGGCATTCTGGATCCCATTCCTAGCAAGCCACTTGGCCAGCCCCCAAACCATGCCCCCAACCCGCCCAACTTCCAGCCCAACATCCACTCTCAGGTACAAATGATGAATGTAAACATCCCCCCTCCTGCCATCGTTCCCCTGCCAAGCAACTTACCTTTACCCACAGTGAAGCCTGGACCTGTGGGCCATGGTGGCAATGTGCAAAGGACTCAACAGAGCGGTCCTTCCTCCTCCATGTCCCCCTCACCTGTCACTTCCCCTGTTCACATGGGTGGACCGGTTCTGGGGCGAATCGAGGCCTCACCTCATCGCTCGCGTTCCTCCTCCACCTCCTCCGAACACGGGAGCTTTGCAATGCCCTCGGGTCACCAGGCCCCATGTGCCACCATGAAGGTTCCCCCTCGTTCTCCCAGGTCGGCTATGGGGTCTCCCCGGCCAGCCATGCCCTCAAGCCCATCCACCAACAAAACCGACCCACTCCACCAGTATAAAGACTCCCAGCTGCTGCCTGGAATGGGAAACCCAGTCGGCACCCATCAGCACAGCAACTCCATGTATTCCCCCACCTCTTCCTCCTCTTCGTCCTCTCTGGCAACTTCCAGCACTTCCCAGAAGGGCCACCCTGGTCTCCTTGGGATGCCCCTCAACCAGATTCTGAACCAACAGAACGCCGCTTCCTTCCCAGCCAGCAGCCTCCTCTCAGCCGCAGCCAAAGCACAGCTAGCAAATCAAAACAAACTCGGCCCTGCTGGCAACAGCACTCCCGGCATGGCTGCTGGCGGTGCGGTCGGCATGCCGGCAACGGGGGCGGCCGGCGGAGGTAACGGTGGGGGTGTCGGCCCTCGAAGCATGGAGGGACACAGCACTTTAAATCCCATGCTCCCACCAAACTCCACCATGCTGCTAAACACTCCAGAAGGTCAGAGTGGCCGGGCGGCGCTGCGAGACAAACTCATGGCCCAGCAGAGGGATCCCGCACGGAAACGCAAGCAGTCGTCCGGCAGCGCTGGGAACCACGACAGTGGCAACACCATGGTCTTCAACATGCTCAATAAGCAGGGCATGGGTGGACCCCACATGCAGGGTCCCAGCGCTACAGAGCAGCTGCGTAAAGTGGGCCGGATGGGGAACCTGCACCCCAACGCCTCCATGGCTCAGCTGCTGCAGTCCATGAGCTGCCACAGTTCCCACAACATGGCGGGGAACAGCCACCGCCCTGGGCTCAGTTCTGGCTCACACGGAGCGGCGCCGCTTCACTACAACGACAATGCGGGCATGCAGCAGAACCTCCTGGTCCAGCAGAGATTGCGACCTCCAGGAGATTCCATCCAGCACTGCCAGAACCTGGACCCGTCAGGAGGCCACCTGGTCCCCCGTCCGGGCCAGTACCCCGACATGATGGCCCAGATGCAGGCTCAGTCCATGAACACCTGCGGTCCTCTGGGGCCAGGCGGCGGACCGATCGCACCGGACGGCATGCCGCTGGTACGCCCCAACACTAACCCACCACCACTGTCCCATCCGGGTCCGCACCCCTCACAGCTCCACAGTATGAGGAGGACGAACATCGTGCTGCACGGAGGGGGCGATGGAGGCTGCAACCAGACGGTCTCTGATGCAGGTGAGACTTTGCACAATTGGGAAGCAGCTGTCTAAATTTAAATCAGGCTCTTATTCTAAATGTCAAATGGCTAAAAAACAGTGAATGATATTTATTGGGTTGAATTGTTAACAAATGAACTTTTCAGCAAATCTCTACGGGTTTTCACACCTCGTAGTTCAGTAGATTGGATTCATTTGGGACCAACTTGCCATATTTGTTATATTTTCTCAGCTGGAATGATCCTCTGAAGCAAAGCTACTAATTGAAAACCTTGTTTACCTCCTGACCTGTGGGGGCGCTGCACCAAGAATTAAAACACTGAGCACAACTTCCTTTCTCACAAAATGTAAAGAAAAATACAGTTGTTTTAGATTTTAGTGGTTGTTTGTCTTCGGTAAAACATCACAAGCCATTTCTCCTGCTAGTGCTAGACAAGCATGTTTGTTTTGGTTGTTTTTACCCAGAATGCCCTGCGTAATAGTCCACTTCCTGCTTTATGAATATGAATTTATCTTTTGTAACCGTTTACATTCATCGCCACCATGATTTATAATGACTTATCTCATGAACTAACTAACTAATGTGTGGTTTCAATTATCTTCCTACTTTAATGGAAACACTACAGTTGTAAAATTACAACATCAGCAGGATAACGAGAATGTGTCTTTGAGGAACGCCATGTGTCATTTTTAATTACTTGGATTGGACAAATTCAGTCTGTCAAGAGGTCAGATAGTACTTAACGCACGAACTAAACTTTAAACCAAAAGACAAATTGAACTGGACTTGTGATGCAGTCGATTTTTAACCCTGACATTTCCTTGAATGTCTTGTAAACGTGGAGAACATCCTCTGCTGCCAATCCCCCTCCTCTCTTCTTCTGATAAGTCTCTGGCCTGATGAAGCATTGGTTTCTATGGTTATGAGTGAAGTAAAACCAAAGGATTTGGGTGATAGGCCCCGAGTCAAGATGATCCGACTCCTTCAGCGTGTCAAAGCTAACTAGTGGGCCCCTCATCTTTAGCGGCCCACTAATTGTCAGTCAGCCAGTGTTTCTCTCTGTTTTATTTGTATTCTAACGTCAGTGAATGGCGTGCAAAGCTAGAAATGGGATCTGCATCACGCTTTAAAGGAAGCAGCCCAGATAGGGAGCTGTAAAGAGCCTCTCCCAGAAAGCCGGTCACTATAGTAACGATAGACCCTGAATAGAGGCCAGAGTGAAGCCTTTGATGACAGTTTAGGTCGGTGTGTGTGATTTTGTAGGTCTGCTTGTGCCTTACAGAGTGTGTTCTTCTGTTTATTTGTATGCACATGGATGACTTGCAGTGTGACTGTATTTTTCAGATCTCGTTTCTGTTTCCCTCCCTGCAGTCGAACTGGAATCGTTTTATGTATTCGATTTGCGTTTTTGTGTTTTATCATAGAAATATGACCGAGGTCTGCTCCAGGCCACCTGCTCTTATCACCAGCTATTCTGTTTTTCTGACACGTGAATTCATTGAAATTCAGGCTTGTTGGTGGAGCCTGATGTTTTTCATCACTGGGGATTTTTAACATTTTCAGCATCCTCAGTGTAGCTGCTGAAACGGATGTTTGAGGTTGAAGTTAATTGGTCATCACAGGAGCAAAGTCAGCAGTTTTTAGAAACCCTGTAACCACTTGGGTTGGCCTTTCTTCTGTCCCCATTTCAGTTTCTCCATTTCAAATCACAATGAGCATTGTATACATGAGATTAGAGATTATTTCACTGCTTGTTTTTAGTGGTGTGATCAACAAATTAATGGTATGATAACTTAAAAAATAAGCATGATCATTTTTATTAAAGAGATGTTTTAATATAGTTGAAAAGCCAGCATTTGGAAAAACGCCTCAAACTCTGTATGAAGTACTTAGTTTGCATTTCCTGCCCCTTTTGCCTGTTTTCCCTGTCTAAGCTGATAACATGGACTCTGTAATCCATTTTAATTATTGTTGTTTTGTTTGTTCTGTAAATTGTAAATGTTTTTCATTTCAGTAGGTTTACTTGCATTAATAAGTTCTTAGTTCAAAAATGGTCTCCAAATGACAACATAGCGTTTATTGCTATAATTTCTGGAACTATTTATTGTCCAGCAAATTTCCTCTGGACAGGCCAAGGTGTGACCAACTGTTTTAGCTTTCACACTTCACATTTCTACAGGATTTCTTCACAGTTTCGTGAAAGATCAACCTTTTTGAAAGCTGAGTGGACATAAAAACAATTTGCACTGATGGTCAAATGAGCTAAAAAATAACAGATTAAAACATTAGATATCCTTGTTGTTGAGTTTTAGCAGCAAAAGGGTTTATGAATTCAAATCACTGCATATTTTGTCGTTTAATTGTTACATAATTGGCACAGGAGGGGTCTGTACTCCCACCAGGCCTTTTCACTCTGGACGTTCAATATTTACAGCACTTGTCCGACTTCTGTCATCTACAGAGATACTCAGATAAAGAGGGGTAGAAGTTGGGGTTAGTTAATTTCAGAAAATGTTAAAATCAGAATTATCGGTTGTAACAGTAATATTAATATCGGATATCAATGTTGGTCCAGATTTCCATTCCTAGCAGAAAGCGTTTCTTCTCCAGACGTGAATTCGGTTCTGATGCAGCTTTACAATGAGCCCCATTAGCTAGTCTGAGCATGGACTGCAGGTTTTGTGTTTATTCTAGGATTAAACCAGGGATTAATATTTCCACTTTGTGGCAGATGTCATGTTTGGCAGAGTTTCCCATTCTTCTGCATTTAAAAGCCTTTAAGAGTCGTAGAAACTGAGCTAGACGGTGGCGTCTGAGATGCAGCCTTGAACCATCTGTTTCCATACAGCTGCTGCGTTTGGACCCCCCCACTCACTGCCACTCACTCTGTCGCCATTAACAAATACTCAAAAGTTCATTGTAAACTCCCCCGGACCCCCTGTATCCAGTTGACCGCCGCCCCCATCCCCCTGCAGACTGAAACTGCTCCACCCGGCCCCCTTAACCCTCCACCCCCCCAACGAGCTTCCTGGCTGCGGACAGCACCACCAATCATCACTCGGTTTCCATGGCAGCGTCCCCCAGCAACAGCCGTCACTATATCATAGCAGTAGCGGATGATGTGGGGAGGACGGGGGAGGGGGTCAGGCGAGTTGGAGAGAAGAGGAAGGGGGGGCGGCGAGGAAGAAAAGAGAGCACACACAGCTGCCCTTCAGCGGCGCAGCATCGCACCAGCTGCTCCAGTCGCCGCTCGTCCATGTTCACACCCACAAAAACACGTCAGGCCTTCCAGATTCTGTATCTGCCTGGGCTTTGTCTGTTCACTTCTCCCTTCATTCATTGATACATCTGTGGCCTCCCTGTACTTTGTCCATGCGCCGTCCTTGGATGCTTTCGCTAACAAGTCTGGCTTTACTGTTCATCTGGCAGCTTGTCCATCTGTTGGTTTGGGCTGCAACAGATTGTTGATGTGCAACTTTTCCCTTTTGTGAGTCTCCACTCAGAAGCATTGATTTATTTTGTCTTTCCTGGTGGAAGCACCAGATTGGAGAAGAGCGATAAAGTGACTGAAACTAAAGTGCAGTGGAAGGGAAACCAATTTAATTTGCTTTATCATTTAGCCAAACGGAACATATTTAAAAGACTCATTTAGGTTTCATGTTGTAGTACTTGGATAATGAAGCCTTTTAATTAACACTTTAAGAGATTTCTCAGTTTGTTGCTTAGACTGATATTGTTGAGTACCTCCAGCATTTTTGTGATTTAGTTGTTTTCCGATTAAAATAATTGATTTCGTGGTGATACTTTTTCCCTCAATAGAGCTCTTCCAAAATCTACGTATAAAATAGGAGAAAAAATAACAAGCAAACAGATTAGACACACAATCAGAACTTAGATTTTTGTTACACGCCATATCAACTAATAGCAGTTTTGTAGAAGCAACAAATACTGCCACCTACAGGTGGAAGTTAGCGTCCCTTCTAAGATACAGTGATCTGTTTTGGGATGAAATCGCTTAATCGCGGAAAACTGGAGTAACTAACCAGAGCTAGAGCTCAGAGAAGCAACATTTCTGTTACTCCACAGAGAGATTATTCACTAAAACATCAACGCTACGGTGAACTGGGATGAATCGTTTCCCCTCTCTGGTTTTTCAGGCATTGGCATGGCCACCCTCCAGCCTCATGTGAACGCTGGTGGAGCTCCGATGTACCAACAGCAGGTCCACCAGCGAATGTCACAGGTTTCCTCTCACCCAGCCTACCAGGGGCAGCAGCACTTCTCTGACAACCAACACTACAAAGATGGCGGCAGCAACGGCGGCTCCATGGCCTGCCTCTATCCGAACTACCAGGTAGATTTGGTTCTGTTATTGTTTTTACAGTTAATGGTTTATTAGATTAAAATTTATTCCAAATGATTAAGTAATAACTTCCACTTGAAACTTGTTTTAGTATTGTAGTTTGGCCTCCATCCATCAGAGGGCACTGCTGGTTGATAGAGAATTAAAGATGGCGGCAGGATCCCAGAACGTGAAAGGGTTAAAACAGAGCCCACATCGGGATGTAAAACACTCTTCATGTGGTTCTGTTTAGAAATATAAACACTTGATAAGTTCTTTAAGTTCTTTAGTTTGAATATTTCTCTGTTCCTGGAAGATTAGTGTTTCACACATTTTATTATTTTTATGTTGTATTTTATGAATATAGTGTTTTATGGACTTTAACAATGTGAGAAAACCAAACTTTTCTGTCTCTTCAGTATCTAATGCACAAAATAACACTAAAATGTAATTTGTTATTAAAATTCAAAAAACTTGAGTTTTTAAGGAAATCGATTATCAATGTTAGATTAGAAATAAACTGCAACCAACTTTCTTTCAAATGGTTCAGAAAGTTCAGTTAGAACTCAATAGATCTGACTTTATGGATCAGGTTCTCCTCTGAGCCGTATCCAATACAGGTATTGATAATGTATTGGTTAATCTCTAATCATGTTGTTTTTTGTGTCTCGTCAGCAGGGAATGTTGCCCCACCCTCAGTTTGTGGAGGAGCAGCAGAGTGAGGGGCTCCCTGCAGGCTCTGAGCGGGGCGGCGGCGCCGGCGGCGGGCCGGAGGTGGTGGACGCCATCTACAGAGCGGTGGTGGACGCCGCCAGTAAGGGCATGCATGTCACCATCACCACCACGGTGAGCGGGACCACGCAGGCCAGCCCGGTGCCCGCCCTCAGTGCCATGAGTGCCTTCACTGCCAACGTGGGGGAACCCGTCAACCTCCCCCAGGCGGTCAGCGCCGTCCTGCACGGGCACCAGGACGGAGACCGGCCGCGGCAGGCCAGGTCCGGGCGCGGGCAGAAGAACATGGACGCCGGGAAGAGCACGCCAGACGGTCCAGAACCCAACGACTACTTCCGCTCCCCCGGCCGGGGAACGCCAAGAGGGCAGTGGGACGGAGAGGCGCCGCACGGCGGAGGCTTTGAGGCGCAGGGCAACAACGCCTGGGGAGGGGAGGAGTTCCTGGAGTGCTCTACCCAAGTGAGAAGTAGTCCTCTGATGGAGAGGCCTGCCAGCCTGGCCCCGGCGCCGCCCTGCCCCGCCGAGGGCTCCAACGACCACGGCCTGGCCCTTCCCCACGACAAAACCTTCTTCGACCGGTTCAACAACTGCAACCGGACCCCCGCCAACTACAAGGAGCGTCTGGAGCAGACGGTGGAGCGGTGCGCCCACATCAACGGCGCCACGCCTCACTTCAACGCCAGGGCTTACGGGGAAGTCCTGGGCCCCCCGCGACAGGAGCTGACGGGGGACGACCAGTCGCCGGGCTCCTCCACCAGCCTGGAGGGGCCCCTGGCCACGGCCAAAGACTACAGCCACTACAATGGCCACTTCAACGGCATGGCGCCCAGCCCCTCTGACACCAAGAGCCTGAGCAGCGAGGAGGACCTGCGGCAGCCCGACTCGCCGTCCTCCGAGCTCCTCCACTACCGATCCAGAACCTTCAACATGGGGGAGCTGGTCTGGGGCCAGCTGAAGGGCTTCCCCCCCTGGCCCGCCAAGCTGGCCGGTGATGAACAGGTGCACTGCGCCGCCATGCAGCTGCGAGAGCAGGCCAAGGTGAGGCGCCGCGTCCAACAACTTCCTTCACACCGTTACTGAAACCGTTAACCAGGATGAAGTGATTATTGAATAACTAACTGATTTAATATTGATTTGATATTTGGAGTAGAAAGGCCGCCTGCTGAAACAACACATTCAAAAACTATTCACACTTTTTAAGATTAAAAAATACATTTGTAAATGTTTTACCAGAAATGTTGGCTTCATCTGGTTCAAATTATGTCAAATATAAATTCTGATACTGAGCATCTTTTGCTCAATCATTAATCAATTGAAATCAATATTGAATTGATAAATCAAGCAGAAAGGGCGGAGCTTCTCACATGTTGTTGCATATTTTCCATTTTAAAAAGTTTATTTTGATGCATTTCTAATAGTATATAGAAAAGGCTCAAAGGAAAAATCTCCAGAATATGAATTTGATTATTAAATTGTCACAATAATCAATTCCACAAGCAGAAGTTTTAGTTTCACCTGGCTCAAATTCTGAAAAAATAAAATACTGTTTTTTTAATAAAATATAAATATATGTAAATATATTAAACACCTTTTGGTATTAATCTGTTGATCCAAAAAAAAATCACTAAATTTGGGCCAATAAATTTTTTTTATTTAAAAACAAATTGAAATATTTGTTTGCATCTTTTGTTGCATTTTTAATATTGTATAAAAAGGCTTAAATCCAATTTAGTCAGAATAATTGATTACTAATATAGTTATTAATTGCAGCCCTGATCTGACCTAAAGTTTGACCTTTGACCCTGCAGGTGGAGCCGGAGAAACTAAAAACACTAACCCACGACTTGGAGGCTCTGGACCGAGCCGCCAAGCGAGGCCTGAAGTAAGAAGCTCCTCAGAGATCACAGTGAACGTTGAGCTCTGCTGTTGTTGGTTTCCATGGTAACGATAAAATGAACTGTTTTCTGCAGACCCAAACTGAACAACCCCCTGCAAGTCGCTCTCCATGAGGCCATGAGCGAGCTCGACAAAATGTCAGGCACAGTGAGTATCTGAAACCGAGTCTTCAGTTTTTACACACAGACCTGCTTCAGGTCATCAGTTAAATGTAACAATTTAACAGTTTTGAAATGATCATTTTGTTCATCGAGGGAAAATCTGAACCTTTTTAATTTAGCTACAACCTGACTGCATGAAGCAGCAAAGATCTCCCATCATCTGAAGAGATTCACCGGGTTTCTGTTACAAAACTCTTCCAATATTCCACTGATCTGAAAAAGAAAAACATGTTTCTATTAATCAACAAACCTAATTAAAATCACACATGGAGAAGTTCATCTACTCAATAAGTCATTAAAAAACACACTGACATCGTCCTCACAGGCCTGTCACAATAAATCAATTAACTGCAGGATTAAAACAAGCAATTATTTTATGCAAATAATCTGGATTTTATTGTATTTCTCATTTCTTTTTCTGCCAAAAACTGTATGATAAAACTCTCCAGTCTGGTGCTTTGGTCTCAACTAGCACTTTGTTTACAGAGATTTCATAGTTAATTTTATTTGTTGTTTTGTTTGTTTGTTTTGGACGATGTCTTCCAGTTCCAGTGTTAAATACTCATCAGAATATGAAGCTTGTAAATCTTTTAAAATGTGTTCTTGCATTATGATTACCATCATTTCACTTAAAATAGACTGAAAACAACAATATTATTGTTTATCCCAATAACTTCTGGGACAATTTATCATTAAACTAAATGTGTTATTGTGACAGACCTACTAATTAATTTAAATTTATTTTATGCTCTTTCCCTTTTGCGTTGCTGCAAACGGCAGCGTGACCCAACAGGTCACAGTCAACAACAGTCACTGCGTTGTTGACAACTTGATTCAAAAAAGAATCTGTCATCAGATCAATAATCGTCCTGAAACCTGCAGCCGGTGCAGCACAGTCCAGACATTTCCTGACAGAGATGTTGAGTTTGTATAAAATGTGTCTCTAACATTTTCTCCGTCTCCAGCTCCCATCCAGGGAACGTCAGCTGATGCTTCCCAAGCCCAAGAGGAGGAAAATATCCAGATAACATTGAATGTGTCCGGCCCACGCGCGTCCAGACGGGGCGGTCTGAGCTCTTCAACAGGTGCTACACATGGACTTTCAGTGGTACAAACCTCGTCCCAACTTGACTCTGACTGACCACAGACGGTGCTGGAAACTCCAATCACCAATACAGTTTTAACTGTAGAGAGAAAAATAAGAAAAACACACAAAAAAACATTAAAACGTTGCAATTTGTCTACAGTTCACTGAATTAACTATTTTTTTCTAGTATAAGATAGTAAAATAAACAAAAAAAGCTACAAGCAGTACCTTACATATTTAAGAAAAATAGACAGTCCAAATATTTCTGATACATTTTCAATATGTATATAGATAATCCTGAAATTTCCTGCTATTAAGAATTGTATGTAAATATTGTACAATGTCATGTACAAGCGTACCTAATGCACATTTTATCTTTTATTGTACAAACAAAGCAGTAGAAGTGTACCGATGTCCTGGTTTCTATCCAGACGTGTAGGAAGCCTAAAGCTTTTCTATCATCACCGACGTCGTGCTGTTTCCCTTTTCTTCAGTCCAGGATCGGCCGAGTGTTCGTTCACAAACAAAACAGAATGAACTTTACCAGCAGAAAGTGTTCCGTGTTTATTTTCCTCCACCAGCTTCATCCAGGACAGGAAAACCGTCGTGTTTACGAATCCGGCGAGGCGCTTTTCAGAAGGAATAATCCAACAGAAAAGCTTCGTTTCTCTCAAACGGTTTCAGTTTCAAACGTTTGGGTGGATTTTTCCTTTGAGATTTCAGCCGTCGTCTGATTCGGTCGTTCTCATGCTAGTGTGTACAGTATTTTAGTTTGTTTTGTCACAACTATAGCTTTAGGTGGACTAACCAACCTCAGAGTTTAGATCATGAAAGGAAACACTAACTTGACGGAAGCATTTTTCTTATTTAGAGGCCTTTTTGTTTCTGGTTTTTGTTGCTTGTTGATGTAAATTATTTATGTACAGTACTCCATATTTATTTTAAGCTTTACAAATATGCTAGATGGCAATAATACTACCAAGAGTTGAGAACTAAAGCCTTATATGTGTATATGTATGTTTTGTTTCTGTTCTGTTCTGTTTTTTAACAGGTGAACAATAGATCATGTGTCCCGTTTTTATTTAAGAAGTTTGGCGCTCAGATTTCTCATTTTGTTACACGTTGTGTCACGGGGTGTTTTGCTATAAAAACCATGTTATTTATGAATATTAACCTCTTAAAATGCAGACATGGAGGTTTTACATGCAGTTTTAACACTACTATACTGACAGTATCGGAAACGCTGCATCAAACTGCTGCTCCTCCTGATCAATAACCTGAAATCGCTACCGAATGATCAAGTGCAATAAACCAAGCGATGGATCAACAGCATCTCCTGCAACCGTTAGTGCTCTGCTTGCTTTCCTTTTCTGTTCAAACTTCTCTTCACTCTGTAGTTTTGTAGACACTCCACTTGTTACAACTCAAGATGTTTCTTCTGACCAAAGCAGTTCCAGTGCTAATCATGAAAATCGTCTCTTTTTAAACCCAATATTCAATTCTCATCCGATTAAACGATCACAGTTCCCTCCAACCTGACGTCCTAATTTCAACCAGTGTAACCAGTTTAACCAGTTTAACTTCTAAAGGCCGTTAACCAGCAGTTTAAAAACAGCAGTTTTAGATTCCAGACTCTCATTTTAACATCTACTGATGAAATTTAAAGATTGAACAACTGGAAACAGGAACTACAGGGATTATTTGGAAAACATCACAGCAAACAGGATTTAAAAAGACAAGATGGTGTGACTGAGAGATTTGATATTTATCATTTATAGAGTTAAACTCACTAGCTGGGATATTATGAGTTTATAAATGAGGTTACATATAAATTCAGCTTTAACTAGTGAGCATGACTCTTATTAAGATGATTAAAATATCAACTAAATTGGGAGTTTTAATCTTTGCTCTTTGATTTTTCTTTTATTTAACCCATAAGTTGTTTTTTTTTGTCAGTGGAAACAGAACTACATATTTTTCTAGAAGTGAAAAAATCCCCATTTTAAAAAATACTTATCGTTTTCAGTTTTTTAAAGAATCTGTTTATTGATACACTACAACATAACATATCTGTATCCAGACAATAAAATATTAAGCACTACTTGAAAAGCAAATTTCACTCATTTTTCCAGTCATTTTATTTTGTTTTTGCTTGAAGAAGTTATTTTATTTTATTTTATTACAAATCTCCTCCTGTCCTCTTCTGAACACATGAACTCTTTCGGTAAAGTTCATTCTGCTCTTATGTTTTATTTTATTATTTTTGTGTGAAATGTCAGGATCCCGTTCTGCCACGTCCACGTTCTCCGTGGTCAAACATAGGAAACAGTTTTTGCCTGTGATTCTGTGTTGAGGTGTGAGTGTCAGTTTTTATTTCCCCTCTGTTTTTTTTTTTTCCTCTGTCAGTATTTTCTTTCTCTTCGGCTTGTAATTAAGTATATATTTTCTCACTAATATATACTTTACAAAAAGAATAGACCTGCGTGAAGTACCGTGTGCACTTGGTTGCTCTTGTTTATTTCTTTCCTTTCTGCATTAATGTGGGTTAGGAATAGTGTGTCAGAGTCCATTATTTTCAGATTGTTTGGACTTTTTTTTTTTAATGGTTTGATGTAAGCAGCATTTTTTTGTAAATATTGTGAAACATTACAGGTCATGCAGTGATGTAACATTTTGAATAATGTTGCACAGATGTTTAAGATATTAAAAACATGTTCACTCTTACTTGAATGTTGTGGGTTTTATTGTATTTTTTCCAAATTAGATTCTTTTTCAGCCGAATAAAACTCGTTTTTTGTTTTACACTGCCCTCTAGTGGGTAAAAAAGGAAGCACGTCTAACTGATCTGCAGATATTTTCCTCAGTAAAACGAGTTGGATGGATTTAAACTATTGATAACATGCCCTGAAAATTAGGGATTATTATTTATATGAATCATAAAAATCTTTCACTCTTACTTTTTCCAATAGCTTTTTTAAAATGCTATAAATTCGTAAAAGTTTGTTACATTCATTGGTTTCTTCTAAGAGAGAATCTATTATGATCGAAGACTTGAATAAATACAAATCAGTAAAGTTTTACAAGTAAAGGTAAGTTTTTTAATTCTTCTAATAGCAGCTGTTAGTGGCAGCATCATGATGTGTATGTTAGTTTTAAAAGCTTTTTGTGATTCTTTAGAGTTTAAACCTGATTATCTGTTGCAATGTTTCACTTTTATTTAAGAAAAACAAACCCTGTCAGTTTAAAGAAGCTGAGTTTGTTTATGAATATATTACAGTGTTTAGATAGTCGGTTTAATACAGATTAATAAAATCTGCTTTTTTATGATAAATATAGAATAAAGCAGGTTTTATTATTTTTAAATTAATGCAGCAGAAAATTTGTTGCTGTAAAAATGTGTAACGTGAGTGTTAAAGGTAACGGAGACAGTATGCTAGCTGTGTGTGTGTGTGTGCGCGCGCGCGTCCCCACCAGACATGCGCGCCGCGGCAGCCTTCGGGAGCGCGCACCGGTCTCCTCAGCGGTCCAGGACGATGCGGCTCTGGTGGCTGATGCTCCCCTGACTCCCCCCGCTCTTCCTCCTCCTCCTCTTCCTCTCTGCCGCTTCCTCCTCCTGCTGAGAGAGTCCGGCCGGCTGCAGAGCAGCAGGAGTTGCCCGCACACCGAGCTGCGAGCTCCGCATCGGGACGCAGCGCTGCGGCTCGTCCCGCCTGGCCATGGCGCAGATAAGGAAACTCGGCGCTGCTGAGCTCAACTCTAAACTCCATGGAATCATCTAATGATTCCAACCTTTAATAATCTGTGACTCCTCTTTGGGTTTTGATTTTGAACGGCCGCTGCAGCAGCAGCCATGGATGCAGCAGAGTGCGGGGTGAAGGTGATGTGCCGCTTCAGGCCCCTGAACGAGGCCGAAATCACCAGAGGAGACAAATACATCCCCAAGTTTAAGGAGGACGACACCGTGGTGATAACCGTGAGTCTGGCTGCTGAGCTGGCGCAGGAGGGAACTGCGCAATAGCGGATAGGAATGATGCATGCAAGGGAAAAATGCCCGCTTTTTGCAGAAATTTAGAAATAATTGAATGGTAAACATGTAAATGTGAAGGGAAATCTAACTGAATCCAAAGGCTAGACTGGCTTTTGCGGGGATGAAGTGCATAATAATTAGAGTTAAAGGTTCGCTTTTACACCAGAGATCCTCAAATTTCATTTCTGATTGTAGGATAAGTCTGGAGCGATTATTTATTAGAAAATATTTCCATTTAAATTTGCTGCAAAACATAGAAATGAAAAGAAATGTCTCCAGAGGCGGTCCTAGATTATCTGGGGCCCTGATCAACATTAGGCAACGTCTTCCATCAAAAATGATTTCTTTATATTTAATGCTCCCAGTATCAGTATTTATCAGTATGGGCCTTTATCCTGTCCAGTAAGTAAATAAATTTTGCAGCTTTCATGTTTTTCTTTTTTAAGTCCAGAGATTTTTTGTATCTACAAGAAAATTTCAGTTTTATGTTGATTTATTTTCATTTGAGATTCAACAAATAGCAAACTACATAAATCTAGGTTCGACTACTGTATTATATATTTTTAAAAAACATTTTTTGATTGCATAGTTTTTCAATGTTTCACGTTTTAAAATGCTTTTTTTTTTCTAATTTAAAATTGAAATGAAATTGGAACAAATTTCTCTCCATATGTTTACAAACAAAAGCACGGTCCCTAAGTGTGGTTACATTTCTGGGCCTTGGTTTTAAATTAGCTTTTTTGCAGCCAGTCAGACAAAAGGCCTCATGAACTGGACCAGCTCTGTTGCATATTTGATCAAACAGCTTCCTGCCATCAATCAGACGAGCAGCAGCAGCAGATCCAGTTGGTGTCAGGAGTTTCTCTGCTGCAGCTGCCTGTAAATGCTGAGAGCAGCTTTATGCACCAAACGTTACCCCTGAGATGAAACCCAGGAATGATGGACGGCCGCATCAGAAATCCCTAAAAGTTCATTTAGAATCATTGTTTGGTTGTATTTAAAAATGTTTTTTTTTTCAACAATCAGGCAGCATATTAACGTTTTTCAGCTTTTTATGGTTTTTCAGCTTTTTATGTGTGAAATGACAAAAGTTAAAGTGTTTTTATCTCATCCACAGAAGAGAAACAGATCCTGACTTGTTGTTTTTGATCCGTTTTGTCTTGAAACAGGGGAAGCCGTACGTGTTCGACCGCGTTCTGCCGCCAAACACGACACAGGAGCAAGTTTATGAACAATGTGCCAAACAGATCGTCAAAGGTAACACGGATGGAAATATGAATGTTGTTGTGTTTTAGTACAAACGGCACACAAATGAAGACATTTCTATTCTTTTTTCTAGTTAGTTTAATAAAAAAATGATATTATACATTCTTTTATGGTAATGTTTTAATTCTTTCCCACAAAACTGAAAAGGTACAGCAGAGTATTAGAGCCACAATTAGAAAATAAAAAAATAACATCATAAAAACACCAAATTTTACCAAATATTTTTGTTCACTTCCTCTTGGAAACATCTTAGTAAACTTGAATTGACACTAAACTCACTGACAGCATATATGAGGCAGTAATTTGTTAATATTGATCCAAACATCGTTTTTGAACATAATTTCTGGGTTGAATCATGAAGTTTCCAACATGCTTGTCTCATTCTAGATGTGCTGGGTGGATACAACGGGACGATCTTCGCTTACGGACAGACGTCTTCTGGAAAGACCCACACCATGGAGGTCAGAGGTCACGCTCAGCCACTGGCTCAAGCAATGAAAGGAGAGTTTTGATGTGAACTTTAATCCAGAGTGAGGATTAGAGGATTGTGTAACAGAGTTAAGGGGTTAGAGCCAAAGCAATCTAAAAACAGCCAAGCCTCTGGATGAAACATGAAGGTCAAATATTGTTTCTTTCTACACAAACTGAGTTTTATGACTATAAATTCTTCCAAATGAAGTTGTTTAATCCCCAGAAAAAGATTTTAATTCTCTGATCTGATCCACCTGACGGGGTTTAGGGCCATCGCAGATTAAAATAATGAGTCCATGTCCAAAAAACCTAAATAACATTTCTGAGTTTGAAAAGTAGAACATTTCCTAGAAAAAGCTCAGAAATTTTCCTAAAACAAACGGAAACGTCTGAGTTTGAAAGGTCAAAAATTTACAAGAAAGAAACAATGAAATTTTGAGATTAATCTCAGGAATTTACTTGAAAACATTTGGACATGTCAGAGTGTGAGAAGCTGAAAGTTTGAAATTTTCAACAGTTCCAAAAGTCTGAAAAATCTTGAACTTTAATCCAAAAAGTTTTGGCTTAAATTTAATCTTCCTTTTTATCTCTATCTCTAACACAAAGTCGTAGATCTGTGGCCTTTTGTTTTGTCATTATCAACCCTTTTGATCAGATGTTTGTCTTTGAATTCTTCCATATCTGACGGACGGTTTGTTTGGTTCAGGGTAAACTGCACGACCCGCAGCTGATGGGAATCATCCCTCGCATCGCGCAGGACATCTTCGACCACATCTACTCCATGGACGAGAACCTGGAGTTCCACATCAAGGTGAGGAGACACACAATAAAAAATATAAAATAAAGTACAAAAAATATGTAGACAGACTTAAAATAAATTTATGCTTTAGTTTATAACCATAAACTTATAGAAAACAATTTAAAAATCCAACTTTTAATGTGAAAATAATAAATAATAGATGAGACAAAAAGTATGTAGATTTATACAAAAATAATAAACTAAACTATATCTTAATGATTATTATTTATTTCATTTATTTATTATTACATAATATAGATTTTGTAAGTAAATGCTACAAAGTTATTTTAATAAGTTATTATAATCAATAGATTATTGATATGTTAGAAATATTATATTATTATTATGTTATCATTATTCTTATATATTACTATTATATTATTTTTATAATAATCAACAATATAAATTATTGTTATAAATGTTAGTAATAGAAATAAAAGTTATGTTGTTAATAATAATAGCTTATTACCAATACTAATAATTATTAGAATTATGACTAATAATAATAATAATCACTGTTATCATAACAAATAAAAAATGATAAATAAATAAATATGCATGTTCTCTCTGCAGGTTTCTTATTTTGAAATCTACCTGGATAAAATCAGAGACCTGCTGGACGGTGAGTCTCTTCACCCACTTCCACATTCTGACCTTCAGGAAACAACATTTTATTAATCATCTTTATTAATTCAAGCTTTATGTGAGTTTTGAGATCTTTGTTGTGTTTTCAGTGTCGAAGACGAACCTGGCTGTGCATGAAGACAAGAACAGAGTTCCCTATGTGAAGGTCAGTAAGTCGACCTCCTGCCTCTCCAGTGAGGTTCGATCTGGTTTGATGAATTGCAGCTGTTTTTATTTTTAAATGATGAATTGCAGCTGTTTTTATTTTTAAATGATGAATTGCAGCTGTTTTTATTTTTAAATGATGAATTGCAGCTGTTTTTATTTTTAAATGATGAATTGCAGCTGTTTTTATTTTTAAATGATGATGTTGCAGCTGTTTTTATTTTTAAATGATGAATTGCAGCTGTTACGCCTCCTCTCTGCTTCAGGGCTGCACTGAGCGCTTCGTGTCCAGTCCTGAGGAAGTGATGGACGTCATCGACGAGGGGAAGGCCAATCGGCACGTGGCAGTGACGAGTACGTAAACAGATTTATTTATTATGTGTTTATCACATTTATTCAATTATAACTTTTTACAAAAACATCAAATATGTAGAACAAGTCTGAGATGTTTTGTGCCTGCTGCAGATTTACCATTTTTTGTTTTATTCTGAAGTCTAGTTCTGCAACCACAACCATTAACTTTTTAAGTTCTTGAGCTTTTTTAATTGCTGCATCCCTTTATTAATATAATTTAGACAAATAACACCTTTACTCTCAGTTTGAGCTGCTATACTGTGGATATTCTGTTGCAAAACAAAATTTCACATCAAAAAGTAAAAAAATTACCCTGCACTACATACTTTTGGCCAGTAGGGGGCAGTCACCCTGAGATAAACAGCATTTAAAATAAAAAAAATGAGTTTTTTTGCAAAAAAATATTCAATTTAGAAATTAGACTTCCACAAAAATCTAATTTCTTGTTCAAAAATCTAAAATTTTGTTCAAAAACAGATTTTTTCTGGTAAAATATCACCTGTGAGGGTTTATTTTTCCTACTAAATATCTTTATTATGTTGTTGGATGAAGTAAAATCAGATAACCTGAAAAGAAATGGGGGTTTTTCTCACCTAAAAACACAATCTGGTAAAATGATTATAAGTGCAACTGCTGCAGAAAATGGATTAAAAGGATCTTTTAATTGGTTTTTCTCATCTGTCATCACCACCTATGTAGTGTTGTCTTATTTAAAAGGGATTTCTGTTACATAAAATGAGCAGAAGATGATTTATGAATGAATGAATGATCACCTGAGCAGACTGATTTTTGTGTTTTCTGCTCCAGACATGAATGAGCACAGCTCTCGCAGCCACAGCATCTTCCTGATCAACATCAAGCAGGAAAACGTCGAAACGGAGAAGAAACTGTCGGGGAAGCTGTACCTGGTGGATCTGGCCGGCAGCGAGAAGGTCAGTCTGACATTAACCAGGCCGCATTCCTCTGCTGAGCTGCCTGATTCATAAAGTCCAATTGTTTGACAGGTCAGCAAGACCGGAGCGGAGGGGGCGGTGCTGGACGAGGCGAAGAACATCAACAAATCTCTGTCTGCGTTGGGGAACGTCATCTCTGCTCTGGCTGAGGGAACGGTGAGTTGGTTCTCCCTGAGGATCAGATGGAGCTTGTTGGAGATGGTTGATCTGGTCCCGGTTCCCCCAGAAATCCCACGTGCCGTACAGAGACAGCAAGATGACCCGGATCCTGCAGGACTCCCTGGGAGGAAACTGCCGCACCACCATCATCATCTGCTGCTCGCCGTCCGTCTACAACGAGGCCGAGACCAAATCCACGCTCATGTTTGGACAGAGGTACTCCTCGCTTCTCTGGAGCGACAGCTAAAGGAAAAACATTCACATTTTGGATCTTGGCTGCTTCTAAAAACAGTCCAAATGCTGCGAAAAACAAAATGTTAATGTTTTTTTTTTTTTTTTTGTGTACAGAAAATGAGTCATTCCTAAAACCTCCAGAATGTAACGTCACAAATCAGCAGGCACTGCCTGTTACCTAGCAACCCCAGTGGAATTCCACCCGTTACCTAGCAACCCCAGTGGAATTCCACCGCCCGTTACCTAGCAACCCAAGCTGAGCTTCAGCACGTTTGGTTTTACCTTAAAATCTGCTCTTAATTACTGGATTGAAGCTTCAAGGACATTTTATTTTTATTGGAAAGAGTGGACAAAATATTTTTTGTTGGTTTTTTTTTCAGTTGAGCCCAAAAGTCTAAACTAAAATCATTTGAAGTTTTGGATCTACAGTTCCATTCCTACAAATCCCTCTGGATAATTTTATTTTTTACATTAAAATAGTTTATGCTTTGTTTATTGTTGAGTATGTAAAATAATCACAACAATTTTGGTGATTTTATTTATTAAATATTTCATTTTTTTTTGGCTTGCAGTTACTCTTGAGCTGATGATTTTGTCCCAAAACATTTGGACGTTGTGATGGACTGATGGTGGCTTTCATGTCTGGGTTCAGGGCGAAGACCATCAAGAACACGGTGTGTGTGAACCTGGAGCTGACCGCCGAGGAGTGGAAGAAGAAATACGAGAAGGAGAAGGAGAAGAACAAGAGCCTGAAGAGCGCCATCCAGAGGCTGGAGGCTGAACTGAACCGCTGGAGGAACGGTAAGTGGAAAACATAATCCAGACTCAATCTGCTGAGTCTGCACTGTGTCCCCATCCTCACTCTTCCTCATCCGCTGTTGCTTAGTAACCACAGAGACTCCTCCCCTTCTGCAGCCATTGTGCTTTAAATCTTGCTGAGTTCCCTTGTTGGTGATGGAAAATGTTCCTACGCATTAAATCAACGCTCCCTCTTAAACCTTCAGACATGCAAAAGCAGCACACACACACACACACACACACACACACACACACACACACACACACACACACACACACACACACACACATTCATTATGCTGGTGCAGTGTTTCTGCAGAGGCTCGTTGCTCTTCATCACCTCCTGTCTTCCATCACTGCTGACCTGAAACAGGCGTCGACATTCAGTTCTGTTAAATCTGCTTGTTCTGCTTATTTTCCACCTTCACTTCCTGTTTTATTTTGAAGGTCTCAACAAAATCATTTTCCTTGAAATTAAAAAATTTAAATAATCCTCTCAGTTTAAATCCTTTTATTCTTCCTTATTTATTTACCTATTTATTACCTTGTGTATGTTATTCTTCTTTATTCTTTTAGTTTTGTGAAGTTTATTTTATTTTTATATTTAATTATTAAATAAAATGTTCTTTTTTTAAACTTTTCTTATTGTGTTTTATCAGTGTTTTATTATTGATTTTATTATTAATCTATTGACGTTTAACTATATAACTACTTATTTTTTCTGTTTTTTGTATTTTTTATCTAATGCTTAATTCATTTCAAATATAATTTATGGTTTTTATATTTATTTAGCTATTTTTTAATTCTTCATGTTTGTTTCATTCATTATTATTTTTTTTTTAATTATTATTGCAATGTTTCATTTATTTGCAATTCTTTGAGGAAATGTACGTAGAGATGAATATTTACTTTATTTTTTATAATTATTTCTATTTTGTCTTTCTATTCATTCATTCATGAATGAATGAATGATTTCTTTGCTGTCTGTATGCTTCTCTTTGTAGCTGCAGTTTGTTTTTAGTGACAAGTTGGTTTTAATTCCTGCTTTTTAACAACAATCTTCTTGTTTTCAGTGAAAGTTTTTGTCTCAAATTTCTCTTACTGGCAAGTTTTCTGTTTATAAAACAGAAAAGAAAAGAAAAATGTCCAGAAACCGTGAAGATCTAAACTTAAAAGATGTTTATTTAACAGAATATTATTATATTTACAGGGGAGAACGTTCCTGAGGAGGAACGTCTGAGCTCTAAAGACCAGAAGAGCATCGAGCAAAACGACAACACTCCCATCATCGACAATCTGCCGCCAGGAGGGGGCGACGTCTCCAACGAAGAGAGGAAAACATTTGAGGAGGACATCAGGAACCTGTACAAGCAGCTTGATGACAAGGTGAGGATGACGAAGAAGAAGAATAAATTCATGGTAGACGTTGAATAATTTACTGTTTCCTTTCTGCAGGACGATGAGATCAACCAACACAGCCAACTGGCTGAGAAACTTAAAGAACAAATGTTGGACCAAGAAGAGGTTGGTTTCACTCTCTTATTATTTATTTACAATAAATAATAAAATAAACTGGAGGAAAAATAAAACATCATCCCTGGAAGTGTGCACAAGTTTTTACTCTTTACAGTTTTTAGATGTGATAAATATTTTGGTGTTTAGTTTAACTGTAAGGTATTTTTGAAAGGGAGATTTTATTTTATTACAAAGACAAAGTTCTTTGTTAAGATGGGAAAATATTTGTAATAAGTGAAATAATCTATTGACTTTAAATAATTCCTGTATTTTGATGAAAAGTAGTTTGTAAGTTAGTTTAGTTGTATTTCAACTAAGATATTTGCACAAGAAACCAAACAAAACTACTGAGTAAGATTTTGTATTGATTTCATTTAATTACATACCTTTTGGGTTAATAACAGATTTTATTAGGTCCTACAGGAGTTAAAAGTTAATATCTACTCATTTTTCTTGTTCTGTTTTTCCGTGACAGCTGCTGGCGTCTACGCGGCGGGACTATGAGAAGATCCAGGAGGAGCTGTGCCGGCTGCAGACGGAGAACGATCTGGCCAAGGAGGAGGTGAAGGAGGTGCTGCAGGCGCTGGAGGAGCTGGCCATCAACTACGACCAGAAGAGCCAGGAGGTGGAGGAGCGCGAGGCGGCCAACCAGCAGCTGATGGAGGAGCTGCAGCAGAAAGCCGTGAGTCCACCGTCCCACATCCAGCGTCCGCTTTGACGGGTCAGAGGAAGAGATGCTGTTGGTGCCGGCAGGCTCTGCTGTCGGTGGTGCAGCGGGAGCTGAGTCAGCTGGAGGAGCTGAACGGCCTGCAGAGGAAGAGAGCCGCCGAGGTGCTCAACCTGCTGCTGCGAGACCTGAGCGACATCGGCGCCATCATCGGTACCGGCGACGCCAAGGCCGCCTCGGTGAGGACGAGGCGCCGCAGTTTCACAAATCAATTATGAAGCAGGCTATAAACTTTACATCTGATCAATGTTCCAGTTACTGCTAATCAAAAGCAGCTCTGATCACCTTTGATCTAAAGGAAATTAATGCCGTTTTCTGGCAGATTGATCCAGATTGTGTTGAATAAACATTAAATTTTAAAAAGTGCAAATATCTTTGTACACTTGAAATAAGACAAAACTAACTTACAAGTCACTGAAGATATAGATGCTTGTTTTCAGTATTTATCCTTTAATATTGATGA
Organism: Gambusia affinis; assembly: GCF_019740435.1. Lineage (NCBI taxonomy): Eukaryota > Metazoa > Chordata > Actinopteri > Cyprinodontiformes > Poeciliidae > Gambusia > Gambusia affinis. The sequence goes on along the minus strand of NC_057891.1, from coordinate 1,325,369 downwards.
TAAATTAATCTGCCAGTGAAGCTCGTTTTTTTTCATCAGTTTCTCAGCTGGAGAAAGTTGATTTGTTCTAAGCGTCTACGTAGAGCTGTGTATCATCTGTGTAGCCATGGTAACGGTCTGACCTATCGGCTCAGAACGCGGAGGCGAAGGGGAACGGCTCGGCGGTGGAGGAGGAGTTCACCGTCGCTCGCCTCTACATCAGCAAGATGAAGTCAGAGGTCAAGTCTCTGGTGAACCGCAGCAAGCAGCTGGAGAGCGCGCAGGCCGACGCCCACCGCAAGATCCAGGCCAACGAGAAGGAGCTGGCGTCCTGTCAGCTGCTCATCTCACAGGTACGCTGTGCAAAAGTCTTCAGCCACCTCTCTTCATTCAGTTTGGAGGGTTTTTCACCTGCTGCCTTCGTTGGTCCAGCACCAGGCCAAGATCAAGTCTCTGACCGACTACATGCAGAACATGGAGCAGAAGAAGAGGCAGCTGGAGGAGAGTCAGGACGCGCTGACCGAGGAGATCGCCAGGCTGCAGGCGCACGGTCCGCAGCCACCATGTCCTCCTCCGAGCAAGAGGAACAAATCTGTTTAACGTTTACATATTTCATCACATTGTGTCCATAAACACCAGCTGCAGAAATCTACAAACTGATATTTTTGTGCATTTCTCTTTGCAAAACAGTCAAATTTCTTTACTTTTAATTCACTAATTGTTGAATATTCATTTAAAACGTAAAAGACATTTTTCCTGTTTTAAGTGGAACTATTACTTTTTAATCTATCTTCAACAGTCAGTATGTTAATATGTTAATTTACTGCAGGTTACAACTAAAATCCATCAATTTTCTTACATTTTGTTCTCTTAAATGTCAGTTTTAGTTTCATTTTTTAGAGAGAAATCCTTAAAAATCAAAAGTATTTTATTGATTCTTGTTTCTTCCACATCAGGCGCCGCTTGTTTATTCACCATAATATTGGATCTCGTCTAGTTTCATGCATGTTTATTTATTTTTAACATTATCTTAGACTTATGTTTGGATGACTAAATCTAAAGATTATTTCTCTTTAGAAAAACGACATGATGTGTCAAAGGACCTCAACAGGTTGGATGGAGACGAAGACGTGAAGGTAGTGAAAGTCTCTTCCAGATGTTTACATCTTTTGTTTTCTTGGTGTTTCTGATGTTTATTTTTGCGTCCAGCTCCAGAACAGCGTGGAGGAGCAGCTGGAGAGCCACAGGGAGGCTCATCAGAAGCAGCTCAGCCGCCTGCGGGACGAAATCGAAGACAAGCAGAGGATGCTGGACGAGCTGACAGAGTGAGGAAAAACATTTCTGCACATTTATTTCAAACTGCCTTCAACGACAGATTGATGAGGAGACAGCAGGAAATGTTTAAGCAGAAAAGAAAAAAGATTTAACAGCATCAAAAAACACTTTTAAGGTTTTTTTAATGTCTGAAAATTAGTGAGACGCATCTTTTATTAATACCTGAACACAGCAGGAGGAAAAACCAAGTTTCTAAAAAATCTAGTTTAAATATCTTATCACACTTGAAATAAGGCAAAATGAACTGATAGATAACCTTGCACTAAGATACAAGAGCTTGATTTAAGTAAATAATTCATTAATATTGATGAAAAAGTTTATGTTCCATTGTTTATTTATAACATTAAAAAATTATTATTATGATGTGAAATATGATTTTTCTCACCGACTGCAGATCTCAAACATTCCCTCAATCATTTGGTTAAAACAAGACCTACTAATTGGTCAAAACTCCCTTATTTACAGTTTCTATTGACTCATTTAATTTCTCTTCCAGTCTAAATCAGGGTCTGTTACTGGAGCAGCAGAGACTCACGTCTGACTATGAGAAACTGAAGGCTGAGGACCAGGAGAAGGATTCAAAGCTGCAGAATCTCATGTAGGATCCATTTAATGTCCCCCTGTGTGAATATTTATCAACATAAAGATTCATTCTTTAAGGTTTGTCCTGTTTTTCTTGGCCTAGTCTGTTGAATGAACACAGAGAGCAGGCCAGAGACGACCTGAAGGGGCTGGAGGAGACGGTGGTGGGTCACTGGTTCCAACCAAACTGATCAGAAAGCATGGAAAGATGTTTTGAGGCTACAAACCTAATCAAAATAGTTTTAATTCATTTAATTGCTCAGAAATACATAATTATGAGAATGTGAAACAAAGTTTTTGAGTATTTTGTTTATGTCAGTTTAGACTCCAGACAGAAACAGGACAGTTTGACACTTCAACCTTATTTTATCCATCAGATCACAGATGTTTTTATTTGTTTTCTGCCAAATTACATCAGTCACTTCCTCCAGAAATTCATTCTTAGTCAACAGTATTGTTTTGAGCTAACACAGAATTGTGAGTTTATTGCAAATACAAAAATGGCCACAAACTTTGGGTTTAAGTGATGCTAACTCCCACCTGCAGGTGGCAGTGTTTCTTACATCTACAACACTGACGCCTCAACCTTCTGTGATCAATATGGAGAGTAACAAAAAGTTAATTTTATCATACATAAGTGCTAAATTTACTAAATTTCTTTATAATATTTATAAATTAACTACACAAAAACTGTAAATTTTATTGCATTTTTGTTTTCTTTCATCTTTTTTATGTTCATTAATTTTTTGTTATGCACTTTTGTTTATTAATTGAATGAGTCAGAAAATGAATATTTTCTCCTTTTCAGGCCAAAGAACTGCAGACTTTGCACAACCTACGCAAACTGTTTGTTCAGGATCTCACAGCTCGAGTTAAAAAGGTGAATCTTTAAATCTCTGCTTTGCTGGGATCCGTTGCTCTGATTCTCTGACCTGCTGCTTTGGTTTCAAGAGTGCAGAGCTGGACTGTGAGGAGGGGCTTGGCAACGTCGCTCAGAAACAGAAAATCTCCTTCTTGGAAAACAATTTGGACCAACTCACCAAGGTCCACAAGCAGGTAAACTGGAACACCTTCATAGTTCCTGCTACTGGGTGAATTATTACATCCTGGTTGAGCCTCCAGTGGTTTCTGGGGCTCAAAGATTAATTTAGTGGTTTCTGGCTTCAGCTGGTGCGAGACAACGCAGACCTTCGCTGTGAGCTGCCCAAGCTGGAGAAGCGTCTGCGGGCCACGGCCGAGCGAGTGAAGGATCTGGAGAAGGCCCTGAAGGAGGCCAAGGAGAACGCCATGAGGGACCGCAAGCGCTACCAGAAAGAGGTGGACCGCATCAAAGAGGCCGTCCGGGCCAAGAACATGGCCAGGAGGGGCTACTCTGCTCAGATCGGTGATTACGCTTTAGTTACAGATGAACTGATGCTGAATTTCATGTAACCTTTGAATTTCTGAAGCACAAGTTAGCTTGGAACCAGAGATTTAGTTTACAGGAAGTTTGTAATTTAAATTATGAATAAATAAACCAGAATACATCTTTATTTTTTACTTTGTTTTGGAACCAATGCAACATCTGTCACTGAACGAGGTTTTTTTCCTCTGGGTTTCAGCGAAGCCCATCAGGCCGGGTCACCATCCAGTATCGTCTCCCATCATCAGCACCAGAACTGGAGGAATCTACACTCACAACTGAGACGTTAACAGCAAGTAACCCTGTGAGGATCAGCACATTGTGTTCATGCTGCAGAGAAATTATGACGGGACTTTTATTGTCACTTTTACCACTGTTGCTTTTCAGTTGTATTAATATGATAGTGAATTTTTGTTCTTTAAAATTAAAGACATGTTATGATATGTTATCAAAAATCTTCTGCAGAAATAACAAAACTTTGTGTTTTATTTATGAAATCACATCCTGTGTTTCAGATTGCATCACTTTGCTGCATGTTGACAACTAAGCTCACCTGGATTCACAAGCCACGCCCCTTTCCTTGGAGCACCAATGAGAGGCTTTCAACACACACAGAGTCGTCTGTTTCTGGAGAGACGGACGTTTTTCATGATCCAACACCAGATACTTCACACACAGTGATCACTGTAGGAGGAAATATTCCAAATGATGCAACAAATTTATTTTTAAAGTGGAAACAAACCCGCTCCACGTTTTTCTAAGAATATTTTGCTGTTTAAACCAAAATGCAGAACTGATATGAATAAATGTAATTTGAGTTGTTTTACATTAAACCCACAGTCAGTTTCTTAAAAACCATCTGGGGCCCGATTGTTATCCTGACCTTATGGGTCCAATTTGAAGTGCTATTATTTAATATTTAGCATTTGGTGAAATATGCATTTTCATATCAGTCAGGTAATTATAAACCCTGTATTGTTAACTATGACATCATAAATATATCATGTATGAAGCAGTTTTTTCCATTTCTCTCTGTAATGACTCACTTCCACCCCTCTAGATGAATCAGTTCATTTCTACAGCAGGTAGAGATGAGAGAACCAGCAGGACACTGACCAGCCAATCAGATGTTCTCCTGACTGAGGAAGTGCGATAATATCTCATCTCTGCAGTAGGTTTGGTTTTTAAAGCTCTTCATAACCTGTCAAAACATCCTGATGAAAAATGAATCAAACTTTAGACTATTTTATCTGTTGTCCAACAATCTCCTGGTCAAAATCTCACTGATCTACAGAAAACAACACAAATTTCTGTCCATGAATGTAGAAAAACAACCAAGTAATGAATGTAACAGCATGGATGAGATCTTGTAAAAAGACACAAAACAAAAGATTTTCCTCATTGTTCTGATGGATGTTATCGGTTAAATTAACAAACTCCTTTGTTTTCTTGACAGATGTATAATTTATCTGAATAAACCTGCAAATAAACATATTTAACGTCATTTATTTTTGTCAAAATAGAAACATTTCCTGACTTTACCATGTTTCTCGTTGTGGGCGGGACGTCAGCGCTCAGCATCTGGGATCAATTGATCGATTCTCTGCTGAAGTTTGCAGCAACAATCAATGATGGAAAACCTGGAGGTTGAACTTCTGGAGTCAAATAAACCCAAATGTTTCATTTTGTCTCCTAGAAATTCATTCATGACCTAAATGAGAAAAACTCATATAATAATAATAATAATAATGTTGAATGGCCTGTCCATCACAAGAGCAGATGCAAACATTTCATATGTAGAAATTTACAAAAGAAAATGTTAAATATTTGTCTTTCTATAACCAAACATTTATATTTAAGTAGAGACTTTAACTGAAAGATCTTTATTGTGCCCAAATCAGCTTTGAACTGAATAAATTTATTCAATTAAACCCAAAAGAAAATCATGACAAATTATTTTAAAGTTCTGGATCTACAACACGCCATGTCTACAAAATAAAACAAAAAACTGCATTACATGCACTAAGCATGTTTACAAGCATTTTTGGTCATGCTTACATTGACCAATATTTGTTGATCAATATTGGTAAACAAATTTTGCAAATCAACATCAGCAGTTGGTTGATTTGAGATCAATTTTAACTTTTCAGTCCTAAAATTATTCTATATATATGATATAATATATATTATATATTATATGTATATATATATATAAAGCTTATATATATATATATCTCTATATATATAGATTAATTTCTGTACTAAATATAGCAAAATAATTTACAAAGTTGGCATCTATAGGCTAATTATTTTGAAATGTCTGTTATATTTGAATCTGTCTTCTAAAAATTGTTACAAGTTCCCTCCTTATTAAATTGGAAAAACATTTTGCAAACAATTATTCCAACACCAATTCCAGCTGCAAAGATAAAACCTTCTTCTCTTGAGGAATTGATCTTCTTCTCCTGTTCAGACTCAACTAACTTCCAACTGAAAACTTTAACCCATTGAAGGCCAGTATTCTGGTTTTTATTGACTCCCCCCATTTTAACAACATGAAGAACAAATCAGAATCAGCTATGATACACAGGATGTATTTAAATGCATTTCTAATGAGCCAATATATATATATATGTGCATCTATATGGACTTAATGTTTGTTTTCTGGACCTTCAGGTCTGTTTTTGTTAGAAACACTAAAATGTTGGACATGTGTGTAAATACTGTATGTAGTTGTAAATCAGGCGTGGGCGCTCCTGGTCCTGGAGGGCCGGACTCCTGAGACCTTTACATGTGTCTCTACTTCAACACACCTGAGTCCAATAATGAGGTCATCAGCAGGACTCTGGAGAACCCGACTGGACCGGGGAGGAGATTCAGCTGTTTGAGTTGAGCTGAGAAAGTTCAAATCTGACCTGAAGTTTTACAGCTCAACTCACTGTGGATACAAAGGAAAGGTGTTTATTGTCACCTGGAAGGGGGAGGAGCCTAAGGCGCTTCCAGATACTTAAAGTTACCTGGAAGTGGGCGGAGCCTCAGGGATGGATCAAGATCAGGATCAGGACTGACCTGTTCAGACTCCATTTAGCAGCAGAGCAGAGTCTGGATCAGGTGAGTTTTCACTTTCTTGTTTTCCCTCTCTGGGTTTTCTCTCTGCGGAGGAACCAGAACCAGAACTCGGCCCGGTTCTCCTTCAGAACCAAGCTGTAGTTCTGGTCGGGTTCTGGTTTCCTATTGATCAGAACCAACAAACTCTTCCTCCTGACCTCAGAGACTCACATCTGATTCAGAGGAAGAATTGAGCTGAATCATTAAAAACTGTTTTCCAGGATGAAACTGTAGATTCTGGCTCTGGTTCTGAATAAATACTAGTTTGTCTGAAATGAAATGAAATGAAATGAAATGAAATGAAGGACACAGGTGGAAAAATCAACCAGAAATTATTCTCCAGAGTCGCATAACTTCAACATCAGATACTAATAAATTAAATTACAGAGTACAGCATCGTAAAAATATTTCTGAAATACTATTTTCAATAAAGTAACTCAAGTAACAGAGTAACTGTAAGTAGTTATTACCCACCTCTACATAATATAATATAATATAATAAAATATAATATGAATCAATAAATAACAAAAAGTTCCTCAGAAGGAGCAGACTGTAGTAAAACTTTCCTTTCTTACAAATAATTTGTGTAAAATACAGTAAATGAGGCTAAAAATAATTTATTCTGCTACAATATATTTACATGTTATGAGAGCATATTGTTTAAATGTATGAGTTTTAGATATTTTAATTGATGTAATTCACTTCAGGCTTTCATTTCCATAAATCTGCTCCACATTTTCTAACAAACATTTGTTTCATTTCAGATCCAGATAATTGTTTGTTAGATTCATTTTCCTCTTAAATTGTTTCTTCTTCTCTTTCACTGAATGTTTTCCAGTAGTAAACTTTGTTTAGCTTTATTTAATATTTTAGAGTTTTGAGGTCAGATTTATAGTTTTTAGGTTTTTAAAAACAGATTTATCTGATTTCTGACCCCAGCATCATGGAGGATTCTTGTTGCTCCTGTTAATGTTGAATTATCTCTAGAGGACTCGTATATTAATCAATACTTCAGGAACACTGTGGCAGTAAACAATAATCAACACGTTATAGTTTAGCAGATTTTAATGAAATCTGCTCATGTTGGATTGTGTTTCCATCAAACTTTCTGATTCCACCAAACAAAGCAGGAGGAAAACAAACATGAACGTCGTTGGTGTTGAATCGGTTCATTCAGTTCATTTTATGCTGCAGATTCACAGCAAACGTCTTCTGGAGGAAGTTGATCAGAAAAACAACAAATAGCAGAAATGTTTAGAGGCTGAGAGACGAGCAGGAAGGTAAATGTTTGTTCTGTCTGCTGGAATCTGGGTCGACCTGTTGGTACTGATTCTGCAGCTCAGTTCAGTCACCACTCCCTGTTCCTCCCAGACTGACTGGAAACACAAGATGGCAGCAGCGTTCTGATTTATGTGATTGTGAAGGTCAGAAACTTGTTATTTCTAGTTTCCAGCTGTAATAACTGAAGCTGTGCATCGACTCTCGATCTTTCCTCTGTAGGTTCAAACATAACTTCAGTTTAGTTTGTGTTCAGCTGGAGAAGGTTTTGGTAAATCCAGATATTTTTCTATTCTAAGGGTGCGTTCAGTGATTGGATGGTTCAGAGTCACCTGGTGACATCATAATGTAGAGCTATGTGTCATTTAGTCTTGGTATATAATCTGATTATTTTGTTATAAACTGACCAATCAGGACATTATTAAGGATAGAAGGGGCCCCAGGATTGAACCTTGTGCTTCAGAGCTGTTCCTCAGTCAGACTGGAACCAGTGAAGTACTTGGTGTTTTCTGCTGGTTCATGTTTTCTTGTTTTGTTTTTGTCAGAAGCTCTTTGTTGCTGATTGAAGGACCAAGAAGTTTGATGTCAAAAATCCAGATTTATTAAGACAAAACTCATCTGACTTTAAGAAGTGTGTAATTCTCAGAAATCTGTGAGGTTCTGCTGGAATCAGGTTCCTCTGATCCTCTGAATCTATGATGGGAACCAGCTTTCTGCTTCACAGGACAGTTACTGGAACTGGATCACTGGGACTCACTGGTTCTGGTTTCTCTCTCAAGACGTCCAGAAGATGGAAGATCTGGTTCTGAAAAAGGACAGAGCAGAACCTGCAGGATCCATCAGTCCGTCCATGAGGAGTGATGTCTCCAAACGAAAACCTCCAGAGTTCAGTACTGAACCTGGACCCTCAGATATAAAGTAAGAAACCAGTTTCTAACGGATCCATGTGACTCTATAGAGATAAAACATAAATGATATTAACTGGTTGATCTCAGTGTTTGAATAAAAAGTAACAAGTTTTATTTTAAATTAACTTAAACCTAAATAATCATGGAAGATGTTGGTCAGTAAATAATTAGAGTTTGAATGAAAGTCTGAATGAATCAACGATGAAAACAACCAACAATGTGAGGAGCAACGAATCAGATTATATACTGGGAACACTGGGTCCAGTTGATCCAGGTAGGCTGATGACCTGGCCACGCCCACTGAGCCTCAGCAGCTCCAAACAGAAAGGTCAAAGGTCAAAGCGGCTGTGGAGGACTGGGCTGGTCTCCTGGTTCTCAGGTTCTGTTTCCTGGTCGGTTCTTGGGTTCAGGGCCTCATTCATAAAAGAGTTTGCAGTTTTCACACTAAAACTTGGAGTATGGATAAATTTAGAAAAGTGTGGCGGACAATAAAATCTGGATGTATAAAACAGATTTGTTTGGGCACCTTTCCTTTATATATAACTATATATACAGAAAATAGAGCAAAGCTGCTGACATCCATAAATATATATGGAAATTGGTATAAATACCCAGAAGTCTGCCACCTCATGAAGCCGTAACCATGGCAGCGTTCTTGTTTGTACCAGTGTAGGTATTTATAACAATAATAATTACATATTTTAACACACGGCTCCTTCTTTAGATTTTGCTCAGAGATCCAGGATGATCAGTCTGGGAAATCTAAACGCTAATAAACCATCATCAACATTTTCCAGGAGATCAATATGATCTCTGATCAGTTGCTCCCTCTGAATCTTTCCATTGGCGATGTTCTCCACAGAGACAAAGCGCTCCATAATTACGCTGCTCACCTTTGCGCAGCTACTTATGTACCTGTGATTGTCTACATACCTTGATCACCTTAAAATATTCTAACATGTTTGGAGTTAATTTCCTGATCCAATCCTGTTTAATTTTTTTAGTGAGGATGAAATTACACCTTGCTTAGATGGATTTCATGTGTTTCCCCCCACAGACCAATGCTTTACATCTGTATGAGACAAAAACTGAGGACAAGTACTATTTATATTCAAGTGAGGTTTTCATATTTTTTAATTTTTTGATTTTGTGTGTGTGTTAGGTTATTGTCTGAGGATAAATGCGGTTCAGTTTCATCATTTAAATTTAAACAATAAAATATTAAAATCATAAAAGGAACATCAGGTTTGATGCTTCTTGGTCTAAATAACTGTATGGAGTCAGATTTCGGTGTATTTTGGTGAGTTTTGACACTTTGTAGTTTGATATTGTTCACAATAAAAGTTTGCAACGTAAAGTTAATTTATATATGATTTATGCATAAAATATGGCGCCGTACATTTTTTGTGCGAATGCACAGTTTATACTTGAGGCCCCTGATCCTTTGCTCTCCACCTTCTACCACTAGATGGCAGCAATGTGACGCTATGCATTGCATTCTGGGCTTTGTAGTTCTATTAATAGATGCTATAGAAGAACTTTGTGGATTAATTCCTAGAAATATGATCTGATCAGCTCCATCAAACTGGGGCAAGAGCCTGTTGTCCTTCAGGTTCTGCTTTGACCCATGTGACCCAGACCAGTAGAACCAGTTCTGGAGAAAATGTGGAGTTTGACCCAACAGACGGATCTGTTGGAGCTTCAAACCTTCTGCTTTTCTGCAGCAGTTTGTGTTCAGAGCTTCTTCTCTGGTTTTTATCTCAGAGTTTCTCACTGATTGATGATCTGAATAACAACATGTTTGTGTTTCAGAGGGCAGAACCACAGAGGGGGAGCAGAACCTCCAGGATCCATCAGTCCCTCCATGAGGAGTGATGTCTCCAAACGAAAACCTCCAGAGTTCAGTACTGAACCTGGACCATCAGAACCAGAGTAAGAAACCAGTTTCTATCTGGTGGATGTGACTCTGCAGAGATCAATCAGGGTTTAACTTTGATTCTGATTAAAAACTGATGCAGGAAGGCAAAAAAGATCATTTAAAATATTTTAGTTTAATTGTGAACTAAACTGGGCTTTCAGAGATCAGAACCAACTGAGGAGGAAAAGTAAATATTTTCCTTTGTGTTTCTGAAGCTGCAGCAGCTTCCAGGTTCCACAGAGGTCTGGTGTCTGTGGGAGTGGGAACAATAACGGTGATGATGGGACATTTATGGAAACACAGGCACTTCCTGTTCCACCATCACATTCAGCCAATCACAGAACTCATTTCACTGACATCAGACAGAAGGTTAAGGGTCAGACTGGAGACTAAAGTATGATTAAACGTTAACATTTTCCTCATAACAAGCGAAGCAATCTATTAAAAGGCTCAGATATTAAATCTCAGAAAACATAATTATGTCCCAGACCGACTATCAGGATGAATCCACTAAATAAATATCAGTTTGATCCACATCAACCATAAACTGGAACAAAGAAAACTGATTTACCAAGAAATGCTTTAGATTCATCAGAGCTGATCAACGTATCAGAAAATTATTGGTTATCACAAAATCACTGAACACACTGTGATCATCATGACCTGCTTGGAGTGCAGTAAATCCTCTGATGGATCAGTTTTCTACTCTGGCTCAGACAGAATAATGATTATTGTCCCAGAACTGATTCAGATGGACAAACACAATTGTATCATATCTGTTATCATCATTGGTACCAAATGTTGTTTGTGGTGGACATTCATGAACTTCTTCAGCTTCAGCCTGTTGCTAGTGAACTATTTCAGTGATGAAGAAATGTCTTCACAGGAGCAGCTTTGGTGAGGACGAGCATCCGTCCTGCTGTGCTTTGTCTCAGAATGTTCTGATGGATCCAGTCTTTACCAGCTGCCCCCAGTGTGGGAACCAACCCAGAACAAGATCTGGACTGCTGACAGCCAATCAGAGCAGCTGTGCTCCAGGTGAGACTGAACATCTCCAATCAGAACTTCAGTCTATCGTCTCAGTGGAACCAGATCCATGTCTATAGATGAGATTTGGAAATTTAAGGTTTAAAAGTCTTTTTGTGGTCAGTTGTTTTAGCTTAATCTGTCTTTTTCCAGCTGGTGTAACTGGAACGTATGTCTTCATAAAGTCCTCATTTAATTTGAGCCTGTTCAAAAAAATGGCCACAAGAATTAAATTACAAGTGATAAATAGACAATATTTCAATACAGTTATTAAAGACATTGAAAAAAATATTAATAGTTAACAATGTTGTATTTCGTGTTATTTCATTTTGGTTTGTAAATGTAGAAATTTGACTTTTTATTGTTTTTGTATTTAAAATTAGAAGTGAAGACTTAATCTGAAGGGTCATGTTGCAGCATAACATGTCATCAGCTCTAAATAAAGCAAACACTTCATAGAATCAATTTGATGATTTCTACAGATAATTTTATTTGGATTTCAGCACATTATGAAATTAATGGGAATGAAATAACAGAAAGGATGGCTAAGGAGAGCAGTAATCGGGTATTGGTTGATGTTAATGTTACGTTTAGCATAACAGAAATAAAGTGTATAATAAAATAAAAAAAGAGAGGTGGCAAGAGTTATCCATCCATCCATTATCTGAACACCCTTCTTCCCAAATGGGGTCAGGAGGGTTGCTGGTTCCTCTCCAGCTGCGTCCCGGGCGAGAGGCGGGGTCACCTGGACAGGTCACCAGTCTGTCGCAGGGCAACACAAAGACATACAAGACAAACAACCATGCACACACACACACACCTAGGGAGAATTTAGAGAGACCAGTTAACCTGACAGTCATGTTTTTGGACTGTGGGAGGAAGCCGGAGAACCCGGAGAGAACCCACCATGCACAGGGAGAACATGCAAACTCCATGCAGAAAGACCCCGGGCCGGGAATCGAACCCAGGACCTTCTTGCTGCAAAGCAACAGCTCTACCAACTGCACCACTGTGCAGCCCGGCAAGAGTTATATGTCAGCAAATTTCCCAGCTGCCAATGTGGTTATTCTGACTTTGCTGAAAAGGATTTTTCTGTTTCTATAAAGACAATGATGAAATTATGCAGAAGAGTTGATTTTACTAAAAACTCTTGCTTTCAATTATCCTGATAGTTTTGTTCCAGCTTTATCACTTAATATTGTTTTTTACTACAGTTGTCTTCTATGTTTCCACAGATGTTGGTCTGCAGGAGGTTCTAGAGGAATATAAGATCAGTCTGAGGAGTAGATGTGAATGTGTGACTGAGGGAAGTGATGAAACAGGAAGTAGAACCCTCCTCAACAGGATCTACACTGATCTCTACATCACAGAGGGACAGAGTGACGAGGTTAACACCCAGCATGAGGTGAAGCAGCTGGAGAGAACTTCCAAGTTCCAGAACCTCCATGTTTCTGCAATCAGGTGCCACGACATCTTTAGAGCCTTACCTGATCAACATGGAGCCATCAGAGTGGTTCTGACCACCGGTGTTGCTGGTGTTGGAAAAACCTTCTCAGTGCAGAAGTTCACTCTGGACTGGGCAGAGGGCTTGGAGAACCAAGATGTCAGTATGGTGGTTCTGTTTTCGTTCAGGGAACTGAACTTGATCAGAGATGAGCAGCACAGTCTTCTCACGCTGCTCCATGTTTTCCATCCAACACTCCAGAAGCTCCCAGCAGAGCAGCTGGCTGTCTGCAAACTTCTCTTCATCTTTGATGGCTTGGATGAAAGCAGACTTTCACTGGACTTCAACAACAGTCTGCTGGTTTCTGACGTCACACAGATGTCATCAGTCAATGTTCTGCTGACAAACCTCATCAAGGGGAACCTGCTTCCCTCAGCTCTCATCTGGATCACTTCCAGACCTGCAGCAGCCAATCAGATCCCTCCTTCATTTGTTACCAGGGCAACAGAAGTACGAGGATTCACTGACTCCCAGAAGGAGGAGTACTTCAGGAAGAAATTCAGTGATGAAGAGTTGTCCAGCAGAATCATCTCCCACATAAAGATCTCCAGGAGCCTCCACATCATGTGTGGAATCCCAGTCTTCTGCTGGATCACTGCTACAGTTCTGGAGAACATGTTGACCTCAGAGCAGAGAGGAGAGCTGCCCAAGACCATGACTGACATGTACTCACACTTCCTGCTGGTCCAGACAAAGAGGAAGAAGAACAAGTACGACGGAGGACATGAGACAAGTCCACAGGAGCTGATGGAGGCTGACGGAGAAGTTCTTCTGAAACTGGGGAGGCTGGCATTTGAACATCTGGAGAAAGGAAACATCATGTTCTACCAAGAAGACCTGGAGCAGTGTGGCCTGGATGTCACAGAGGCCTCAGTGTACTCAGGACTTTGTACAGAGATCTTCAAAAGAGAGAGTGTGATCTTCCAGAAACCAGTCTACTGCTTTGTTCATCTGACCATCCAGGACTTTCTGGCTGCAGTCTACATGCTCCACTGCTTCACCACCAGGAACTCAGAGGTGATCAGGAAGTTCCTGGAAGAAGAATGCAATGAAACATCTCTGGAGGACTTCATGGAGAAAGTCATGAAGAAATCCCTCAGCAGTAAAATTGGCCAACTGGACCTGTTTGTCCGCTTTCTTCATGGTCTCACTGTGGAGTCCAACCAGAACCTCTTAGAAGATCTGCTGGGTCAGAGAGAGAAAAGTCCAGAAACCATCCAGAGAATCATCACCAACCTGAAGGAGATGAACACTAAAAAAATCTCTCCTGACAGAAGCATCAACATCTTCTACTGTCTGGTGGAGATGAACGATCTCTCATTTTATCAGGAGATCCAACGGCTGCTGGATTCAGGGAAGAAACTCTTAGTGACTGACTGTTCAGCTCTGGCCTCCATGCTGCAGATGTCAGAGGTTCTGGATGAGTTGGACCTTGAGAAGTACAACACATCAGAATCAGGACGATGGAGACTGGTTCCAGCTGTGAGGAACTGCAGAAAGGCTCGGTGAGTCCAGATGTTTTCATTGTGTGAATGCTGATTCAGCGATATTGTCCTCCTGTTTCTTCTTCTTCTTCAAATTGTTTCTGGAGGAATTTTTGGCCTTCAACTTCTTCCTACATCTTCTTTTAATCATTCAAACATCTAAACATTCAGCTCATCTAGGACAGCAGTCCTGCAACTTTTGGTTTTTTAGACATTTTGATCATGTTAAAAATATTCCACTGCTTATCAGTTTTCAGATTGAAATTAACAGAAAACCTGGAGATCTCTAAAAAAATATGTTTTCTCTGAAAAATCCAATCAGCCAGAGACACATTTTAGTCTTCAACTCATCTCCACTCATTGGGTCGCTGCCCCATAATTCACCTTTTAGATGTTTGTTTTTATAAAATCACTGTTTAGTTTTGGTGAAAACATTACAATACACCCCAGAATTGTTGTTGTTGCCATGGAAACCAGTTAGAAACTTTGTGAACCAACCTTTCCTCCTCCCACTAGTTTCCTCTGAGTTTGTAAATGAGACCAAAATGTGGTGATTGTTGTCTGGTCCAGAAAAAGTTCTGGTTTCTGTCAGATCCTCCCAAAGCTCTGAGAACTCTGAGCTTCCAGAGCTGGAACCATTTTCCTCATCAACTCTTCATCTGCAGCCTTTGTTGAAGCTGTTAGCTGTCCTCCATGAAGACCTGGAGAGACATGAGCTTCAACTCTTTAGACATCCCAGAACTTTCACTGCTTTACTATGAAAATGCTGCTGGACCCAAACGCTCCGTCTCCTCCAGGGGTTTTGGACTTCAGCTCCAAACCTTTGTTCCTCTGAGACAATGGACTGCAGAGAGATGGTCCCCCTTCCAACTAGTTTGTCCCTGGTTCCTCTGAGATCAACAGTCCTCTGTTGGATCCATCCAGAACTCGGGAATCTTCACCCTGTTCTGCCCCCTGTCAAACCAGGAGGAAATAATGTTTTGATCCATCAGATCTGTTACATAAAACAGTCTGGAAATATAGACACAATACATTTCTGCCAGTGATTGGTCAAAAATTGTGTCCAATCACAAATCAGTATTTTTATTCTCCGCAGTATGTTGATGATTTATCTGGTTCCTCCCTCTACATCCATCCATCCTCACCTCATCTCTACTCATCTTTTCTCCTCACTCATCGTCATTCTCCCAGTGTTGATCTTCTTTATTCCTTCATCATCCTCACCACTTCCACCTCCTCAGCCAACCTTCATCCTGCTCCTCTTCCTCTCTAGAGAGAGTGGACATTACAGCTCAGCTGGAAGCATCAGGCCTCATTTAGCAGAGCCGTTTGATTCATTCCTGACCATCTGGTCAATTTACTGCGCTCAGTAAATTGACCAGATGTTGATCAGATGATGACATCACTGTTATCATATTTTAGTCTGTTTATGATCCAGATTCATTTAATTAGAACTGATTT
This sequence comes from Gambusia affinis, assembly GCF_019740435.1. NCBI lineage: Eukaryota > Metazoa > Chordata > Actinopteri > Cyprinodontiformes > Poeciliidae > Gambusia > Gambusia affinis. The sequence goes on along the minus strand of NC_057891.1, from coordinate 1,309,383 downwards.
TATTTCTTCTCTAATCACAGACTTGGTGGTTGTGCGCTCCGAAAGGCTGAATGTGAAGTTTTGGCCTCAGCGCTGAAGTCCGACCCACATCTGACTGAACTGGAAATAAATCAGATCAAACTGACAGGAAAAACCTTTGGAGACTCTGATCTGAATCCTCTGCTTGAGATCCTGGAGAGTTCAATCAGTAAAGTGAAGGAGCTGAGGTTTGTTTTCTCTATTTATATCTATCTATCTATCTATCTATCTATCTATATATCCATCCATCCATCCATCCATCCATTTTCTGTTCAACCTCGTCCCTAATGGGGTCAGGAGGGTTGCTGGTTCCTCTCCAGCTACGTTCTGGGAGAGAGGCGGGGTCACCCTGGATATTTAAGTTTATACGGAGAATTTTAAGTTTATCCGTATAAACTTAAAATTATACGGATTGAAATAATCTTGTTTACATCTGTTATACTTAGCAATGAGCTGCAGTTAAAATAAAACTAGCAATAAAACATAATTAATAGATTAACAAAAACTGGCAACATTAAAAATCTCTGTAGATAAATGATGGTACAGAGCAGCCGGCTAATAGAGACATGGAGGATGATTTATAACGTTTTGTACGGTCTAAATTTGTCCCAAATGAGGATATTATGCAAAGAGACACAAAGCTGAAGTTAGTTTCTGATTTCCAAATAATTTTTCACTACATTCAGCATCTTTTATCTAATAAAAGCTTTAAATCTTTTTCTCTGTCTGATGAATCTCTATAAAATACATGTTTGACTTTCCGAGATGCCTGGCAGTAAATATTTCACTGTTACTCCATATTATAATTATTGAGCAGTATGACCTCTGACCTCACCTGCCTCCTTAACTTGGCCAGCTGCTCATTAAAGCCCAATCTACCCTTCCTCATGCTGTGATGTCACAGTTTGGTTCTGAAAGTCCGTTTTAATTCCAGTCCAGAACCACTGAAGGCCCGACTGAAATATTCAAACTGATCATGATCAAATGTTCTGGTTCTGCTGGCTTGGACTCTTTAAACCAGTTTGACTGGATCAGATGTTAGAATCAGTTCATCGTGTTTCTTTTACATTCAGGGAAATAAATTTTCTACATTTTTATTATTTATTTGTTCATATTTCAGTTTTAACCTGCATCCTGTTGGTTCAGCTCATCTTTTATTCTTTATTCAGATTGATGGACTGCAGTTTGTCAGAGACCAGCTGGACTTCTCTGTTCTCAGCTCTGAAGTCCAACCCGACCCATCTGACAGAACTGAAGCTGATCAGAACCAATGTGGGAGATTCTGGACTGAAGGATCTCTGTGGTTTTCTACAGACTGAAGGCTGCAGACTGGAGAGATTGGGGTATTTTAATAATATAATTATTGATATTTCTGTGATTAATTATTTATAATTGATTATAAATCAAAGTTTATTTCCAGGTTCTGGTTCTGAGGTCAGCAGGTCTTTATCGAAGCAGCAGCTTGTTGGCATTAATATTCATGAAAATCTTTAACTGGTTCTGTTGGACTGGTTAACCTGCATCCTGTTGACTTGAGCTCATCTTTTATTCTTTATTCAGATTGTTCAGATGCAGGCTGTCAAAGATCAGCTGTGATTATTTGGCCTCAACTCTGAAGTCCAACCCGACCCATCATCTGACAGAACTGGACCTGGCGAATAACGACCTGAAGGAGTCAAATGTTCAGCAGCTGAAGGATCTTGTAAAGAATGTAAAGTAAGTAAATGTTTATGAGTCCATCTCCTGTCAGCATATTGAACTAAACCCAGTTAGCATCAAAGCAAAGATCCAGTGTTCCCAGTAAAGCTGCAGCTTCTCAGTGGGAGGAGAATGGTTCAGGCTTCCTGATTGGACACAGAGACAGCAATCAGCCAATCAGAGGAGCAGCAGCTTGCTGTGTTCCTGTGTTTGTGTGGGTGTGAAGATGAGTGTTGTTGCTGTGTCCATGTCTCCAGGAAGTCCAGCTGGACTCCAGCGTCCAGCCGTCCAACATGTCTAGAGACAGTCAGTGGTCCTCATTCATCAAACTGTGGCAGCAGCAGATCTGATCTCAGATCTGATTGTTCTCTCAGTTCAACAGGAAACAACTGATCAGGTTCATCTTGGTCACAGCTCTGAGATCAGTCTGACTGCAGCCTGGAAACCATCCACTGGATGTGCTGCGTCACTGACTGCTGCTGGAGAGAGAAACACTCACTGATCTGATCTCTCCTTCCTTCTTCTCTCTGCAGGTGGCAGACATTTAGGTTACAGTAGAGAATGATCTCTGTGTCCTGCTGATCCTCAGAGGTTGAAGCTGCAGCAGTTTGAGTCTAAAGAGACTCTGACTGGATCATGATGATGACCTCTGACCTCCAAGATTTCCCTCCTGTTTATTTTCTCTTGTCTGTCATTTAGTGTCTGATATTGTTTGTCTCTTTGGATCAATAAAGATCCAATTCAAACTGGGCTCCATTTAGAGGCTTCATGGAGTTTTGATCTGAACTGGATTCAACTGGAAAGTTGATCTTTTTTCTCTCTGGTTCATTTTCATCCTGGAACCAGAACTGGTCTGAGAATGGAAACATGGGAATCATTTCCAGTTCAGCTTTGAAGCCATGAAAGAAACTTCAACTCTCTTTTCTCTGCTGCTTCTTCCTTCTGTTGACATGAAAATGTTCCTCAAAGCTCCTCAGAGAAAAAGATGCTTTACTGGAAACTGCAGAGAAACTTCAGCTTCCATCACAGAAACCAGTTGAACCAGTTTAGAACTGGATGTCCCACAGAAACTGATCTTAGAGCAGTTTTCAGGAACATCCATCATTTTATCTGAAATTTAAAAAAACAGATTTTATAAAGGATCATTTATTATGAGATTTTACTGATTTATTTCAATCTTTTTATAGTCATTCTTAAATATAAAAAATTAAGTTTTGCATCATCATTGATTCTCAGTTTGTTTTGGTTTTTACTTTTTTAACTCCATATTTCATGTTTTGAGTTTTCTAGAGAACTTTAGGACTCGATGTGTCACATCAGGCTTTTTACTGTGATTTTACTGATTTATTCAAACCTCAGAGAATCACTGGGATAATGTGGTGATTGGGTCATGATTGATTTTCATAATTCTTCTAATGTAATGTGGATTGCTGGATGTTTAATGATCAAATAAAGTTTTTTTAAAATAGTTGTTTTTTCTTTGTTTTTGACTGTGTACACATATAAAAAGTGAACCTTAATTTTAATCCTCCTTGCCATTTTGCTTTTTTTCGTTTTAAGTTTTCACATTAAGTTTCACAGCGTAAATTAGTAAAAGCATTCAGACTGAAGATGTTTTTAAAAAACAGATGAGAACCATTTTTTCAATCAAAACTCGATTAATTGGTTGCTTGATTTATTTGTTTGAATAAACTGGTTCAAACTTTAACTGCACTATCATACTTCTTATTGTTTTTTATTTTGAAAGATCTTACAGGAAGCGTATTTATAATTTTTCAGCTTTTCGCAGTTGTAGTTACCACTTTTGGCCACCAGAGGACATAAACTCGCTATTCTAAATTATAGATGTCTGTAGAGCTGTAGATAACTGGTTTCCGGCTTCAGACCAATGGGCTAACTGGTTCCCAGTGAGATAAATGAAGGCAGATTCTTCTCCTGGGTTCACTTCAATGTTTTCTTTGTCAGTGTGAACTAGAAGCAGCTCCACAAATGCTCTGATCTCAGCTGATTGGCTCTTAACACAGGTGGGGTTTTTTTAGTGTTATTTATATTTTAAGGTTTATATTTCCAGATGTTCAATCTCAAAATTACACACAGTTCATCCTTTTGGGAGGATTTTTATTGAAGTTTAGTTATATATTCACTTATGAATCCTTTAGTGACTCTGATTTTACAACATTAATGTTAGCGGATATTTTTTTACTTGATAAAAGTGAAAATTAGAACAAATAAAGATAAACAAATCATCTGGTTGAACATTTAATATGAAAAGTTTCTGCAGCTACAATATTTCTCCACGAGAGGGCAGTAAGAACTAATGAAACATAAAATTGTTAAACTTTATAATTTTCTCTAAATAGTTGCTATATTTTTAAATAGATATTAAGACATATAGATGGTTGTGTGTGGCTGCGTGTGTGTAGTATAATGTCTGAATAATTACTTGTATAAAACTCTCATTTCTGTCTAGTTAATGGTGCAGCAGATCCTGCAGGGGGCGCTCTGGGGCCTCAGTGTTCAGGTCGGTTACAGTCACAACTCCCAGACTCCTGAATCTTCTGGTTCCTTCCTGAAATGATTTCCTGCAATAAAATGTTGGCTGGAAATGAGCAGAAAACTGAGAAAAAAATTGAAAAAGTTCAAATCTGAACTCAGAGTTTCACAGCTCAGATCACTGTGGATACAAAGAGATGAAAACATGGAAGGAAAGGAGTTTAATGTTACCTGGAAGGGGGCGGAGCCTCAGGTGAGTCAGGGGGCGGAGCCTCAGGTTAGTCAGCTCTAGTCAGGTTTGGATCAGAACCGGTTCAGACTCCAGCAGCAGCAGGACAGAGTCTGGATCTGGTGAGTTTTAACTTCTTGTTTTCCTCTCTCTGGGTTTTCTCCCTGTGGAGGAACCAGAACTCGGCCCAGTTTTCCTTCAGAACCAAGCTGCTGGCTTCATGGAGCTGTAGTTCTGGTTGGGTTCTGGTTTCCTGCTGATCAGAACCAACAAACTCTGACAGCAGATTTCTACAAACTCTCTTAAAGCTGCAGTTTCCAGTTGAACTGGTTCCAGTATCTTTACTGGTTCTGCTGCTCTTCCTCCTGATGTCAGAAAACGCTGACCTCAGAGACTCACATCTGGTTTTAGAGGAAGAATTGAGCTGAATCAGAAAAAACTGATTTCAGGATGAAACTGCAGATTCTGGTTTATCTGGTGAATAAAAACTTAAAACTGAAATTCCAACTTTATTCCCAGTGGATTTGATTCTTTGCAGCAGCAGCCGGATCTTTTTGGAGAATCTCTTTCGACACTTTGTCTCCTGCAGAGCAACAACCAGCCCCTCATGACATCACTAGAGGCGACCAATCAGAGGCCTTTAGAATAGGCTGTTTGTAGATTTCTCCTTTGTCCTCATGTTTTGAACCAATTTCAAAGAGACGTGTTTCCTTGTTTTGTTTCCTTGTTTTGTTGCAGCAGGTTTCATCCATATATGATCAGTGGAAAGCTTGTTGACAAAACAATATGGAACTGGAATGTGGCTCAGACCGGGTCTGACTGAAACCAGCAGGTTTCATTATCAAACCTGTTCAGTAACAACTTTCTATAGAAACCAGATGTTAAAGTCCCAACCAGATTTCCTGCACAGCTTCTGCATCACTTGCTACTCCATTTGAGCCCATAGCTCCCAGTTAGCCTCAGCAGCTGGTATTGGTGGAGTTTTGTTTAATGTGTTTTAGACACATTACAGATATTTAAGTAACACTCTAGAAAATATCACCCTGTGGATAAACAGCATGATGTTTATGACGCTATATGTCTGTGAATGGAGAAAGGTTACTGTGAAGGTTTTGGTTCCAACTGAACCATAAATCTTCTTGTCATCAGTGAACAGAGTCAGAGATTGAACAGACATGTTTGTAGTTCTTTACGTCTAAGATCATGAGGCAGTTAGATATTATGTTGCTGCTCTTGTTCTACATTTAGTTGTTTATGATTCTTAAATGTTTCAAATGATAAAACTAAAATCACACAAACATAACCTTATTCCGCAGAAAATGTTTTCAAATAATGACTAAAGTTATAAAGGGAAGAAACCCTTCTTACCAAGCTGAAGTTTTATTATGTTTCAAAGTCAACTCTAAACACGATGAGGCTTTTTAGACTTGATTTCAGCTGTTTTACAGTTTTCTGGAAGTTTGTTCCAGATTTGTGGTGCATAGATGCTGAATGCTGCTTCTCCGTGTTTGGTTCTGGTTCTGGGGATGCAGAGCAGAACCAGAACCAGAACCTGAGAGTTCTGGAAGGTTGATACAACAGCAGCAGATCTTTAAGCCGTTCAGTAATTTATGAACCAGCAACAGTATTTTAAAGTTTATTCTCTCAGTGGAAGGAGTTTAGCACTGGGTGATGTGCTCTATATCTTTCTGGTTTTAGTCAGAACCCCAGCAGCGGCGTTCTGATTTATGTGATTGTGAAGGTCAGAAACTTGTTATTTCTAGTTTCCAGCTGTAATAACTGAAGCTGTGCATCGACTCTCGATCTTTCCTCTGTAGGTTCAAACATAACTTCAGTTTAGTTTGTGTTCAGCTGGAGAAGGTTTTGGTAAATCCAGATATTTATCTATTCTAAGGGTGCATTCAGTGATTGGATGGTTCAGAGTCACCTGGTGACATCATAATGTAGAGCTATGTGTCATTTAGTCTTGGTATATAATCTGATTATTTTGTTATAAACTGACCAATCAGGACATTATTAAGGATAGGAGGGGCCCCAGGATTGAACCTTGTGCTTCAGAGCTGTTCCTCAGTCAGACTGGAACCAGTGAAGTACTTGGTGTTTTCTGCTGGTTCATGTTTTCTTGTTTTGTTTTTGGCAGAAGCTCTTTGTTGCTGATTGAAGGACCAAGAAGTTTGATGTCAAAAATCCAGATTTATTAAGACAAAACTCATCTGACTTTAAGAAATGTGTAATTCTCAGAAATCTGTGAGGTTCTGCTGGAATCAGGTTCCTCTGATCCTCTGAATCTATGATGGGGAACCAGCTTTCTGCTTCACAGGACAGTTACTGGAACTGGATCACTGGGACTCACTGGTTCTGGTTTCTCTCTCAAGACGTCCAGAAGATGGAAGATCTGGTTCTGAAAAAGGACAGAGCAGAACCTGCAGGATCCATCAGTCCGTCCATGAGGAGTGATGTCTCCAAACGAAAACCTCCAGAGTTCAGTACTGAACCTGGACCCTCAGATATAAAGTAAGAAACCAGTTTCTAACGGATCCATGTGACTCTATAGAAATAAAATATAAATGATATTAACTGGTTGATTTCAGTGTTTGAATAAAAAGTAAAAAGTTTTATTTTAAATTAACTTAAAGCTAAATAATCATGGAAGATGTTGGTCAGTAAATAATTAGAGTTTGAATGAAAGTCTGAATGAATCAACGATGAAAACAACCAACAATGTGAGGAGCAACGAATCAGATTATATACTGGGAACACTGGGTCCAGTTGATCCAGGTAGGCTGATGACCTGGCCACGCCCACTGAGCCTCAGCAGCTCCAAACAGAAAGGTCAAAGGTCAAAGCGGCTGTGGAGGACTGGGCTGGTCTCCTGGTTCTGAGGTTCTGTTTCCTGGTCGGTTCCACTGTCAGATTCATTTATCCTAAACACTTTCGGACAGACAAAAAAAGAGAGACAAGTGGTTAAATTTTAACCCTAGGAGAGGAAGAGAAAGGACAGTGTATTTGTTACAGTCTCCAATCTCACTCTGAGGTTCTTCTCCTCTTTCATTAGAATCAAAGAGTCCTGGTTACATTAATTAGCAGCTGCTGAAAGGGTCGGGGCAAACAAAAACCCTGCTGCTTACAAACACTCTTTTCTATACAATGGGATCTCCTATCTTAGTGCATGTGAGGTCTCAAGGCAGTTCCCGTGTCTCTGGGTCACAAGCTTTGACCTTTAACCTCTGGGTGTTTTTCTTCTCAGGACAGCTCTGAGTTTTGTCTCCAGAGTGGCTGGCATCTACGTCTAATTTAGCTTATCAGCTTCCTGCAGATGTCTCTCACAAAAATACAAATTCCAGGACAAAAGAGAAGAATCTCACATTCCTTAAAGTTAATTTTGAGTGTATACATCTGAAATATTATTTCCAAATCTCACAGGCACCTGTTAGATTTTGGATTTACGCGCACATAAGGAGGACCGGCGCCGATGATGTTGCTGCTGTTTCTGACTCATTCTGCTGCTTTTGTGCTCAATGTTGGCGCGCAAGATGTAACCGACAGAATCCGGTTCAAGGATTTTCAAAATAAAAGTTCCCCCTGACTCAATACATAAAACGTAAATATTTAATTATCTCTTGCACGGCCGGTACCAATTGGTCCGCGGCCCGGAGGTTGGGGACCACAGCTATAGAAGAACTTTGTGGATTAATTCCTAGAAATATGATCTGATCAGCTCCATCAAACTGGGGCAAGAGCCTGTTGTCCTGCAGATTCTGCTTTGACCCATGTGACCCAGACCAGTAGAACCAGTTCTGGAGAAACCTTCTGCTGCAGCAGTTTGTGTTCAGAGCTTCTTCTCTGATCTCAGAGTTTCGATTGATGATCTGAATAACACATGTTTGTGTTTCAGAGGCCAGAACCACAGAGGGGAGCAGAACCTCCAGGATCCATCAGTCCATCTTGTGATGTCTGCAGAGTTCAGTACTGAACCTGGACCATCAGAACTTCAGAAACCAGTTTCTATCTGGTGGATGTGACTCTGCAGAGATCAATCAGTTTAACTTTGATTCTGATTGACTGATGCAGGAAGGCAAAAAGATCATTTAAAATATTTTAGTTTGTAAACTGTTTCAGAGATCAGAACCAACTGAGAGGAGCAGAACCTCCAGGCTGCAGCAGTCCAGGTCCACAGAGGTCTGGTGATGTCTCCAATAACGAACATTTACCTCACAGAGTTCCACCATCACATTCAGCCAACCTGGAACTCATCACTGACATCAGACAGAAGGTTAAGGGTCAGACTGGAGACCAGTTTCTATCCTCATAACAAGTGAAGCAATCTATTAAAAGGCTCAGATATTAAATCTCAGAAAACATAATTATGTCCCAGAGCGACTGTCAGGATGAATCCACTAAATAAATGTCAGTTTGATCCACATCAACCATAAACTGGAACAAAGAAAACTGATTTACCAAGAAATGCTTTAGATTCATCAGAGCTGATCAACGTATCAGAAAATTATTGGTTATCACAAAATCACTGAACACACTGTGATCATCATGACCTGCTTGGAGTGCAGTAAATCCTCTGATGGATCAGTTTTCTACTCTGGCTCAGACAGAATAATGATTATTGTCCCAGAACTGATTCAGATGGACAAACACAATTGTATCATATCTGTTATCATCATTGGTACCAAATGTTGTTTCTGGTGGACATTCATGAACTTCTTCAGCTTCAGCCTGTTGCTAGTGAACTATTTCAGTGATGAAGAAATGTCTTCACAGGAGCAGCTTTGGTGAGGACGAGCATCCGTCCTGCTGTGCTTTGTGCCAGAATGTTCTGATGGATCCAGTCTTTACCAGCTGCCCCCAGTGTGGGAACCAACCCAGAACAAGATCTGGACTGCTGACAGCCAATCAGAGCAGCTGTGCTCCAGGTGAGACTGAACATCTCCAATCAGAACTTCAGTCTGTCGTCTCTGTGGAACCAGATCCATGTCTATAGATGAGATTTGGAAATTTAAGGTTTAAAAGTCATTTGGGGTCAGTTCAGGAAGTGAATAGTTTGTGAGATCCAAATTGTGTTGGAGAACAATCAGGCAGATGCATGTGAGGATAGCAGAGCTGCAGCAGACAACGGAGGAGTTTAGGAGAATCTGGGGACCAACAAAGCATCATGTTTTTTACTACAGTTGTCTTCTGTGTTTCCACAGATGTTGGTCTGCAGGAGGTTCTAGAGGAATATAAGATCAGTCTGAGGAGTAGATGTGAATGTGTGACTGAGGGATGTGATGAAACAGGAAGTAGAACCCTCCTCAACAGGATCTACACTGATCTCTACATCACAGAGGGACATGGTGACGAGGTTAACACCCAGCACGAGGTGAAGCAGCTGGAAAGAGCTTCCAAGTTCCAGAACCTCAATGTTTCTGCAATCAGATGTCACGACATCTTTAAATCCTTCCCTGACCAACATGGATTTATCAGAGTGGTTCTGACCAACGGCGTCGCTGGTGTTGGAAAAACCTTCTCAGTGCAGAAGTTCACTCTGGACTGGGCAGAGGGCTTGGAGAACCAAGATGTCAGTATGGTGGTTCTGTTTTCATTCAGGGAACTGAACTTGATCAGAGATGAGCAACACAGTCTTCTCACGCTGCTCCATGTTTTCCATCCAACACTCCAGAAGCTCCCAGCAGAGCAGCTGGCTGTCTGCAAACTTCTCTTCATCTTTGATGGCTTGGATGAAAGCAGACTTTCACTGGACTTCAACAACAGTCTGCTGGTTTCTGACATCACACAGAAATCATCAGTCAATGTTCTGCTGACAAACCTCATCAAGGGGAACCTGCTTCCCTCGGCTCTCATCTGGATCACTTCCAGACCTGCAGCGGCCAATCAGATCCCTCCTTCATGTGTTACCAGGGCAACAGAAGTACGAGGATTCACTGATGTCCAGAAGGAGGAATACTTCAGGAAGAGATTCACTGATGAAGAGCTGTCCAGCAGAATCATCTCCCACATCAAGACCTCCAGGAGCCTCCACATCATGTGTGGAATCCCAGTTTTCTGTTGGATCACTGCTACAGTTCTGGAGAACATGTTGACCTCAGAGCAGAGAGGAGAGCTGCCCAAGACCATGACTGACATGTACTCACACTTCCTGCTGGTCCAGACAAAGAGGAAGGACAACAAGTACCATGGAGGACATGAGACAAGTCCACAGGAGCTGATGGAGGCTGAGAGGGAAGTTCTTCTGAAACTGGGGAGGCTGGCATTTGAACATCTGGAGAAAGGAAACATCATGTTCTACCAAGAAGACCTGGAGCAGTGTGGTCTGGATGTCACAGAGGCCTCAGTGTACTCAGGACTTTGTACAGAGATCTTCAAAAGAGAGAGTGTGATCTTCCAGAAACCAGTCTACTGCTTTGTTCATCTGAGCGTCCAGGACTTTCTGGCTGCAGTCTACATGCTCCACTGCTTCACCACCAGGAAGTCAGAGGTGATCAGGAAGTTCCTGGAAGAAGAATGCAATGAAACATCTCTGGAGGACTTCATGGAGAAAGTCATGGAGAAATCCCTCAGCAGTGAAAATGGCCACCTGGACCTGTTTGTCCGCTTCCTTCATGGTCTCACTGTGGAGTCCAACCAGAACCTCTTAGAAGATCTGCTGGGTCAGAGAGAGAACAGTCCAGAAACCATCCAGAGAATCATCACCAACCTGAAGAAGATGAACACTAAAAAAATCTCTCCTGACAGAAGCATCAACATCTTCTACTGTCTGATGGAGATGAACGATCTCTCATTTTATCAGGAGATCCAACGGCTGCTGGATTCAGGGAAGAAACTCTCAGATACTGACTGTTCAGCTCTGGCCTCCATGCTGCAGATGTCAGAGGTTCTGGATGAGTTGGACCTGGAGAAGTACAACACATCAGAATCAGGACGATGGAGACTGGTTCCAGCTGTGAGGAACTGCAGAAAGGCTCGGTGAGTCCAGATGTTTTTATTGTGATAATGCAGATTCAGCAATATTGTCCTCCTGTTTCTTCTTTCTTCAAATTGTTTCTGGAGGAATTTTTGGCTTTCAACTACTTCCTACATCTTCTTTTAATCATTCAAACATCTAAACATTCAGCTCATCTAGGACAGCAGTCCTGCAACTTTTGGTTTTTTAGACATTTTGATCATGTTAAAAATATTCCACTGCTTATCAGTTTTCAGATTGAAATTAATAGAAAACCTGCAGAACTCTAAAAAAAATCTGTTTTCTCTGAAAAATCCAATCAGCCAGAGACACATTTTAGTCTTCAACTCATCTCCACTCATTGGGTCGCTGCCCCATAATTCACCTTTTAGATGTTTGTTTTTATGAAATCACTGTTTAGTTTTGGTGAAAACATTACAATACACCCCAGAATTGTTGTTGTTGCCATGGAAACCAGTTAGAAACTTTGTGAACCAACCTTTCCTCCTCCCACTAGTTTCCTCTGAGTTTGTAAATGAGACCAAAATGTGGTGATTGTTGTCTGGTCCAGAAAAAGTTCTGGTTTCTGTCAGATCCTCCCAAAGCTCTGAGAACTCTGAGCTTCCAGAGCTGGAACCATTTTCCTCATCAACTCTTCATCTGCAGCCTTTGTTGAAGCTGTTAGCTGTCCTCCATGAAGACCTGGAGAGACATGAGCTTCAACTCTTTAGACATCCCAGAACTTTCACTGCTTTACTATGAAAATGCTGCTGGACCCAAACGCTCCGTCTCCTCCAGGGGTTTTGGTCTTCAGCTCCAAACCTTTGTTCCTCTGAGACAATGGACTGCAGAGAGATGGTCCCCCTTCCAACTAGTTTGTCCCTGGTTCCTCTGAGATCAACAGTCCTCTGTTGGATCCATCCAGAACCCATGGATCTTCAGCCTGTTCTCCCAGTGTTGATCTTCTTCATTCCTTCATCATCCTGACCTCTTCCTCCTCCACATCCTTCTCTTCATCCTGCTCCTCTTCCTCTCTAGAGAGAGTGGACATTACAGCTCAGCTGGGAGCATCAGGCCTCCTTTAGCAGAGCCGTTTGATTCATTCCTGACCATCTGATTCTGGTTCTGTCTGTCATGATCCATATCATCACTAAAGCAGAGGGGGGCAGACTGATGTACTGAGAGTTTATCAATTTGTCTCATCTGAAAAGCTTCTCTCCTCTTAACTGCAATGTAAGCAGAGATATTAATGAGGATCATCTGCAGAGATCATGTCTGACCAATCACGGGCCACCTGGACCAGGTTCTGACCCGGTCCAGACGGTTCTGACCTGAAGGAGCAGCAGGACCGGAGACAGAACTGGGAGCATCATGTGTTTGGTTTGTGCTCCCAGTTTCCTCTGTGGCAGCATTTAATAACCTGCTGCTGGGAACTTTGTTTCTATAGAATATCCTACTATTATTAATGATGATGATGATTCTAGATGCTGCAGCAGATATTGGCTAAACAAACCCAGAGAGGCCAGAGGTCCACAGCAGGCTGGACTTCCTGCTCTGCTCACTTCATTTCTAACTCACTTCCTGCCTGGTGGAAGATCTCAAGGAGCCAAAGGGTCTAGTCCAAGTCCGAGCTGTGAGCAGTTCCTCCTCCTCTCCATCATCTCCAGTAGTTTCCTTCATTCAGCTCAGTCAGCCTCTTCATCAGCTGCTGCAGCTCCTTTGAGGCTCTGATGCTGCAGCTCCATCAGATGCTGCAGAGAAAACTGAACTTTCCTTCACAGATGATAGAAGATCTTCAACATCTGACTGCAGCTGAAGGTCTGAGGACATGAAGCCTGGACCAGAACCAGAACCAGAACCTGGACTTTAACCAGGAACTGAACTGATTCTCTGTGGGGTCAAACTCAGTAAATTGAAGATCAGATGTTGATCAGATGATGACATCACTGTTATCATATTTTATTCTGTTATTGATCCAGATTGATTTCATTAGAACTGATTTTATTTCTTCTCTAATCACAGACTTGGTGGCTGTTCGCTCCGAAAGGATGAATGTGAAGTTTTGGCCTCAGCGCTGAAGTCCAACCCAGATCTGACTGAACTGGAAATCAGTGAGATCCAACTGGGAGGAAAAACCTTTGGAGACTCTGATATGAAGTCTCTGCTTGAGATCCTGGAGAGTTCAATCAGTAAAGTGAAGAATCTAGGGTTTGTTTTCTCTATTTATCCAATAAAATCTGTTATTGATTCTTTAATCATTAGCTTAATTATGAGTTAATTTAATATATTTTCTTTTAAAACTATCTGTTTAAATGTCAGAATAAAATCTCATGAACATTTTATCTGGAAAATAGATTCAAAATGATTCATCTTCACAATCCTGTTGTTCATTTATGATAAAGTTCTCATTTCTCTGATGAAGGATTCAGAACTGGAACTAAATGACCCTCATCAATCTGACAGAGAAAAGACTCAATATTTTCTAGTTGATATTTCAGAAACTGAATCAGCACAAAATGAGAAAATGATCAACTTTCAGAATGTGAGCTGTAATAAATACTATAAAACTTGAATTTAGACAGATTGAGGGCTGTACAATGCCGTAGTAGGTAGAGCTGCAAGAAGGTCCTGAGTTCGATTCCCGGCCCGGGTCTTTCTGCATGGAGTTTGCATGTTCTCCCTGTGCATGGTGGGTTCTCTCCGGGTTCTCCGGCTTCCTCCCACAGTCCAGAAACATGACTGTCAGGTTAACTGGTCTCTCTAAATTCTCCCTAGGTGTGTGTGTGTGTGTGTGTGTGTGTGTGTGTGTGTGTGTGTGTGTGTGTGTGTGTGTGTGTGTGTGTGTGTGTGTGTGTGTGTGTGTGTGAATGGTTGTGTGTCCTGTTTGTATCTGTATTGCCCTGCGGCAGACTGGTGACCTGTCCAGCGTGACCCCGCCTCTGGAGAGGAACCAGCAACCCTCCTGACCCCATCAGGGTCAAGGGTGAACAGGAAATGGGTGGATGGATGGATGCATTAAACAAAGATTCACTAAATAAACTAACTATATTTACGGCACTCCAAGCATTAACCTGCATCCTGTTGGTTCAGCTCACATCTTTTATTCTTTATTCAGATTGAAGTGGTGCAGTTTGTCAGAGACCAGCTGGACTTCTCTGTTCTCAGCTCTGAAGTCCAAATCCTCCTATCTGACACTACTGGACCTGTTCACCACCAATCTGGGAGATTCTGGACTGAAGGATCTCTGTGGTTTTCTACAGACTGAAGGCTGCAGACTGGAGACATTGAGGTATTTTAATAATATAATTATTGATATTTCTGTGAATAATTATTTATAATTGATCATAAATCAAAGTTAATTTCTTCTGTTCTAATCAATATTTTCTGAGTTTGTTCCTGGACTTGGATCCAGAGTTTAATTTAGTCCCTCTGTGTAACTGAGTTGGACCCGCTGACCTGAGGTCAGAACAGGACAGCATTCGGACCCCCAGTGTGTAGAAATCCCCCTCATGTGAAGCAGGTCAAAGGTCATTCAACCCAGTCTAGAAAAGTGAATCCTGGAATCTGACAGGAACAAATCAATAATCAATGATTGATGCTTCAACACTTTGATCAGAACCTGGAATGATTTTACTGACTAAAATCCTCCAACACAACACGACCCAGTACCATCTTTTATTCTTTGTTCAGATTGTGGGACTGCAGGTTGTCAGAGATCAGCTGTGATTATTTGGCCTCAACTCTGAAGTCCAACCCGACCCATCTGACATTACTGGACTTGAGCTACAACGACCTGAATTATCCAGATGTTCAGCAGCTGAAGGATCTTGTAAAGAATGTTCTGTAAGTAAATGTTTATGAGTCCATCTCTTGTCAGCATGTTGAACTAAACCCAGTTAGCATCAAAGCAAAGATCCAGTGTTCCCAGTAAAGCTGCAGCTTCTCAGTGGGAGGAGAATGGTTCAGGCTTCCTGATTGGACACAGAGACAGCAATCAGCCAATCAGAGGAGCAGCAGCTTGCTGTGTTCCTGTGTTTGTGTGGGTGTGAAGATGAGTGTTGTTGCTGTGTCCATGTCTCCAGGAAGTCCAGCTGGACTCCAGCGTCCAGCCGTCCAACATGTCTAGAGACAGTCAGTGGTCCTCATTCATCAAACTGTGGCAGCAGCAGATCTGATCTCAGATCTGATTGTTCTCTCAGTTCAACAGGAAACAACTGATCAGGTTCATCTTGGTCACAGCTCTGAGATCAGTCTGACTGCAGCCTGGAAACCATCTAGTGGATGTGCTGCGTCACTGACTGCTGCTGGAGAGAGAAACACTCACTGATCTGATCTCTCCTTCCTTCTTCTCTCTGCAGGTGGACGACAGATAGATTTCTGTAAAGTAGAGAATGATCTCTGTGTCCTGCTGATCCTCAGAGGTTGAAGCTGCAGCAGTTTGAGTCTAAAGAGACTTTGACTGGACCATGATGATGACCTCTGACCTCCAAGATTTTCCTGTGTTTGTTTTCTCATGTCTGTCATTTAGTGTCTGATATTGTTTGTGTCTTTGGATCAATAAAGATCCAATTCAAACTGGGATCCATTTAGAGGCTTCATGTAGTTTTGATCTGAACTGGATTCAACTGGAAAGTTGATCTTTTTTCTCTCTGGTTCGTTTTCATCCTGGAACCAGAACTGGTCTGAGAATGGAAACATGGGAATCATTTCCAGTTCAGCTTTGAAGCCATGAAAGACACTTCAACTCTCTTTTCTCTGCTGCTTCTTCCTTCTGTTGACATGAAAATGTTCATCAAAGCTCCTCAGAGAAAAAGATGCTTTACTGGAAACTGGAGAGAAACTTCAGCTTCCATCACTGAAACCAGTTGAACCAGTTTAGAACTGGATGTCCCACAGAAACGGATCTTAGAGCAGTTTTCAGGAACATCCATAATTTGAAGAAAAAGATTTTACATATTTTTATCTTTTTATTTTTGTTCTGTAAATCTGTAAATAATGAAGTTTTTTATAATAGTCATTGATTCTCAGTACTTTAATATGTCAGCTTGTTTTGGTGGTTTAAATTTTTAACTCTATATTTCTTGTTTTAATTGTAAAACTTTAGGACTCGATGTGGCCCATTACAGCTGTTTACTGGGATTTTATTGATTTATTCAGGCCTCAGGTAATTAGTGGGATAATGAGGTGATTGGCTCATTTTATTAAAATATCTTAATATTTCTTTTAATGTAATGTGTGTTGCTAGGTGTTTAATGATGAAACAACACAGTTTTTAATAATGTTGTTTGCTGGAGTTTTTTCTATGCAGCTGTCTGTACAGATAGACTAACAGCACATTTATTTTAATCCTCCATGCTGTTTAGCTTACTGTATTCAGATCACGAAAGATATTAAAAATTATATAATTTTTTATCTTTTATCTTTAGTTTGACAATTTCATAAACAGAAACATCCTTTTCAGTTGATCTAACAATTTTAAAGCTTCTAATTTAAGGCAGCAGCTTATTTTTGCATTATTTAGACTGAAGCTGCTTAAATAAAATACATGACAATCATTTACCCTAATAGATATTGTTTTTCCTCCTAGTTTCTTTTTTAAGCTGCTTCAAACTTGAACAGTAGTTATTTTACTTCCTGGTGTTTTATTTTGGAAGATATCACAGGAAACGTTTTTGTAATTTTTCCAACTTTACTGTAGTTGTAATTACCATGTTTAGCCACCAGAGGGACTGAATACACTGCTCTGGTCCCCAATCCATATTTGTTGGTGGTAGTCAGGGTTACCAATAAACATAAATAAAAAGAAGGACTCGCAGCTGGGAATGATGCGAGTCTTTAGCGCGGAAGCTAGCTGCTTTCCATCTTTAAACCAGCCGGATAACTGGTTCCCAGTGAGATAAATGAAAGCAGATTCTTCTCCTCGGTTCATTTAAATGTTTTATCTGTCAGTATGAACTAGAAGCAGCTCCACGGAGTTGAAAACAGCCCGCAGAGACTCTGAGCGGAGCTAGCGATGCTAACAGTCTGGCAGCAGCTTCAGAGGAGCTTTGACTCCATCAGAGTTGAAAGGAAGCTCTAAAACTCTGGTTTAGAAGCTGAGCTTGCGGTTAGAAGTTATGAGAATATTTATGATTGATTAAATTATCCTGTAAACATTCAGAGGTTTGATGCAGAACAAGCAAACTGAACTTCTCTCAGAGCAGGGCGGTTATTGCCCTCTAGTGGACTCAGATGGTAACTACAGCTACTCTAATAAGCTAGAGAATGTACATACCATATTCACTTTCGGTAGGTACTTTCACATTAAGAGTTACAGAAACGAGTTAATATTCTCTGTTAGTTTTCGTACTAATACGTTTTAGTTTTCCTTTTTCCTCCCTGAAATGTTTATTCAAAAGCACCATATTAAACTCTGCAGAGGTTTTCAACCACCACTGAATAATTTTCCTATTCCTAGATATTCATTTCAAACAGATAAAAGTATTTAAATAAAATTAGCAGTAGCAACATAGTATGATTTTATGTGTAATAAATTTATTCAAAGATTAATTCAGTCATACAATTAACTAATTATCTAAGTAATATTAGCTGGTAATATTTTCACTTTTTATATTTGATTTTTCTCCATTAGATATTTTTATCCTGCTCAATGCGCTGATCTCAGCAGGTTGGATTTTATCACAAGCACATTTAAATTTTTTATATTTTTTTCAGGCCTTGATTCTCAAAATTAACGACAGTTAATCTTTTTGAGAAGATTTTTCTGAAGTAAGTTTAATTTTCTTTACCATTTATTAACCTTACTGTGGCTCTTTAACAGTATTAATTTAAGTTGATTTTACTTGAACTGAAAAAAGTGAAAATGAGAAAAAATTAAGTTAAACAACTGATCTGGTTGAGTCAACATGAATAGGAATATCTGTAGTTACGATAGTTCACCACCAGAGGGCAGTGAGCGCTCACAATCCACCATCACAGATAAAAATAATTTGTTCTGATGTTTTCCTGGTGAATCCATGAAAAGGAAACTGCTCAGCTTCAGATCTGCTTCAGCTTTTCTGTCTGGAACAACAGATGATTGATTTGCTGCTGGAAACAGCGATGGTGCAGCAGATCCTGCAGGGGGCGCTCTGGAACCTCAGTGTTCAGGTCGGTTACAGTCACAACTCCCAGATCCCTGAATCTTCTGGTTCCTTCCTGAAATGATTTCCTGCAATAAAATGTTGGCTGTAAATGAGCAGAAAACTGAGAAAAACCTGAAAAGGTTCAAATCTGACCCCTGAGTTTTACAGCTCAGATCACTGAGGACACAAAGAGAAGAAAACATGGAAGTAAAGGAGTTGAATCAGAGTTGAAGTTGTTTTTACTTCAGAGTAACTGGACCTTTGGATGCAACCAGAATTAAAGATGAATAATTATTATATTCATAGATCTCCAGCTCCAACCAGAAACACTGAAGTCGTCCTTTGTTTGAATCCAGAAGCTTCTTGCTCTGTTTTGCTTTAAATGAGGAAAGAACAAAGCCAAACTCAGGGATGGAACCAGCAACCTGTGAGACCCAAATGCTTTTCTTAATGCTCTGAGGTTCTGTTCATCTCACCAGGAAGGATCTCAGCTGCCATTTTCCTTCAATTATGACATAAAAACAAATGAAATATGAACGTCACTTCCAAACCACCAGAAGAAGAAGAGATGATTAATTAATTTCAAACTTGTTGCATGTAGAGCTGAAGTTGTTCTCTATTAGTTTTTGTTTACTTTTACTCACTTACAAAGATCAACTAATGGCTCTCAGTCTAAAGGTGTGGAAAGAAGAATTCAGTCAAACTTTGGCTGTTCTGCTAACAAAGTTTATTTATTGAGTCACTTGCACCAATGCAGCTTTCAAAATGGCAGCCTTTACATCCAGCAGTCCATCTATTAACTAGTTAAACTCCACCTTGTCAATTTCCTCAGGCCAATCAAACTGCAGCTCGTTCTACAAAGGAGCTGTGTTTGGGGCGGGCCTCCTCTTTAGCACAATCCAAGATGGCCGCTGCAGAGGACACACCCGCAAGGTAGCAAACATTTCACCGACAAATACTCATTAACACACGCTGGAATTCAAAATGTTGAAGAAAAACGGACTCCTTCTTAACAGAGACATGAAGTAACATGATAATTATCACATTTCTGGACCGTCGGGTCAAAACTTTTAGCTCTCGATAAAATAGAGGCTAAAGCAGCTCAAGGTTGTTAAGCTACTGGATTGATAAGATGCAGGAGAAGACGTGAGAGTTTTTGTTTAATGGCGTAATGAAGTTTTGACAGTATCGTATATCCGTGATAACGGTGTAACTGTGGGTCCTTGTCGCTCTTTGCAGCCCCTGCGTGTTCGTGGAGGTGGGCAGCGGCTCCGGAGCGGTTCGCGGTTTTCTGTGGTCGGACCTTCAGCTCTACCTGTGAGTTACTGACACACTGTATGCAATGCAGACACGGTGGTAAAATGAAGGCATTAGATGTAATTCAATAAATAAACTTCTATTATTTTGAAATAAGGTTATAATTTGATGTTTGAAGCTTTCAGCAGGTATGAAAAGTAAATAAAAGTATTTTATTAACAGAAAAACATCTAAAAACTCACGAGGTCAACCACGAGTCATCCATAGGGGCTCATGAATATTGGTGATGTGAATATATTCAGAAATCATTTATGAGGGTAAAAAGAAAATTGGGTCACTTGAGCATTTCTGTAATGTTGGAAGTTAAACTTCAGCTGTGATTAAGTTTTTTTTTATAAGACTCTCCGTTCTTTTTAAATCCCATGTAAATTGTCACTTACATGCAGAGGAAAATCCCTGAAACTGTGATTATATTACTCTGTGAAGGCTGAATAACTGCAGTATGGTTTTAGTCTCCACATTTTTAGCATGTTTTTTAAAAATGCAAGATCATCATTCCTGCAGTCTGCATGTCTAATCTTAATCCACGTAATCCTGAAATTTCCTCAAACATGCCAAATTAAAAATCACATCATATGTAAGGTAATTAGAAATAATGGGGACTTTTCAGTGTTTTTTAGATGCCACTAAGGCTTTTGATTGTATAAATCAAAGAAAACTATATATAAAATTTAACCACCCTGGTGTGGTCAGATATACAGTGAGATGTCTGACCTGTTGACCTGCTAATGAAACTGAGCAGGTCAAATGGGAGAACTGTGTTTCTGCATCCTTTCATGTCAGCAATGGAGTCAGAGAAGGAAGAACATGATGTTCAAATCAATCCATCAAAAAGTTTCATCTTGATCATAGTGACTCTTGAAGAAAACAATAATCGAGTATTTTTACATTTCAAGCTGTCTGGGACTTTATTGAATGTGTCAAATGAATTAAAATATCTTCTTCATGTGTTTACAGATTGTTTGTCTGATGATGTTTACTGTCAGGTTGGATGTTAGATGATCAGGTAAAAATCCTTTTCTCTAAGTTTGGATTCTGTTCTGATGAAGTGAAACTGAACTTGTGTAGATAGATTGTATAAAAAAACTATTTCCAAGTGAAATCAATGAATCAGGTTTATTCATGAATGAAGCACAATGCAGAGAGCTTGTAGGACAATCAGTAATGAAGTTCTGCCAGGCAGAGAAACACCTGAGTTTGATCCAAAGGCTGGGAAACCGTCTGGTTCTGATGCAGCTGGGAAAACAACGTCCAGCCTTGTAGAAGTGACCCAGATAGATTTATGTTGGTGGGAATAAACAGGAACTTAGAATAAACAGAGAGCAACACAACTAGCAGGTGTGAAGGTGTAATAAATCTTCCACATCAGATCTTATTGTACATCATTCTGCACATTTCTTGCACAATTTTAAAAAAAGTCAGTCTCCAGAGATTGAAGGTTGTTTATGATGATGCATTGAGACTTTAGCTGAATAAACCCAGATGGACCAGAACCAGTGAACTGTTTGTATCTGCTGCATCAGCACTTTGATGGCTGTTTTAATAAAGTTTATGTATAAATGTGTTAGTCTTTTAAACGAGTGTAATAATAGAATGATCCTTCTGTTTACTAACATTAAATATAATGCAGTAAAATACTCATCAGTACTTTAGAGTCGTTGGTATGATTGACTTCTGAATGGTTAGTAGCTTTTATTATATTTTTATTTGTTTTATTCTTTAGTTTTTGTTTTTTAAGTATTTAGGACTTTGAGTGTGTAATAAAATCTGTCTATCTAAAGGTATTTTTATGTTGTCTTCAGGGTACTGTTATTCCTGCACAATATCAGGATACACTAGAGAGCCATCCATCCTTCTTTCTTTCTTTCTTTCTTTTTTCCTTCCTTCCTTCCTCTTATCCTGGTCGGGTCGTGGGGTCAGCAGCTTCAGAAGGGAGGCCCAGTCTTCCCTCTCCAGTCTCTTCTTCCAGCTCCTCCAGGAATCCCAAGGCGTTCCCAGGAATCCCAAGGCGTTCCCAGGTCAGCAGAGAGACATCGTCCCTCCAGTGTGTCCTGGGTTTCCCCTCCTCCTGGTGGGACATGAACTCCTCACCAGGGAGGCGTCCAGGAGGCATCCTGACCAGATGCTCCTCAACGATGTGAAGGAGCAGCGGCTCTACTCTGAGTCTCTCCTGTCAGGCAATCTGTCAGTGCTGTTGCCGTGGTTACCCAGTGGCAGGGGCTCCACTGGTCTGTACTGGTCCCAGTGGATTTAAATGCTGGTTAGACTGGAAGCGGTCCAGTTGGACCTCCAGGTTCCTCTGGCTGACACGTCTGCTCTGTTTCAGATCTGGACCGGACCAGAACCGCTGGACACCTGGACCCGTCTGGGGAGACGGCGTCTTCTGGACAGACATGGAGGACGATCCGGACCGGACCGGCAGGCTGACCGGATCAGAACCAAACCCAGAAGTGAGTCATTCTGAGACCAACCGGGTGTGTGACCATGGCAACAGGTGTTGATGTGAACGTTCTGACAGGAGGAGAACCAAAGTTCTGTTAGATTTTATGAATCTGGAAGCAGAAATAAAGCAACAGGAAACAAAATCCTGATGTTTTCTCTGATCAGAGTCCAAACCGACCAGTCAGAAAGTTACAGCTGAGATTATGAAAGGATGTGAATTATCCTGTTAATATTTAAAAACTAAAAACCTTAAAATCAATTCAGTAAGTGACTGGAGTCCAGGTCTACAATTTTTACCGTCTTGTTTAGCTTGCTGTTGCTAGGCGACACACGCAGAGGTCAGGATGGAAATAAACCTAAAGGCTAACATGTCCAAATTCACCGACGCTCCTCACTGTCCACAGAGGCTCCTTCAAAGGATGCTGCCTCTCAATCTCACAATGATGCAACGCATTATTCAAATAATTCACCCATTTTCCGGAATTCCTGTTACTTTAGCGATTATTAGCAAACGTTGACCGTTAACAGTTTATTCAGTTTCTACAAAGAGCCATGAAGTCACATATCAGGTTTGTTGTTCTGGTTGCTTAAAGAAAGAGAAAAATGTCTTGAATGTTGAGCAAAGAATAAAAATGGAAATAGCAGGTTAGCTAACCGGCTAGCCTTCTGCTAGCTCCATTATTATTGTCCCAGGTACTGTGCTTTCTGGTACATGTTAGGCAGTGTGTGGCTAGTAGCAGATTACTTAACTGTTTAACTGTTTATAGTAGCAGTTGCTGCTCTTCACATTCAAATAACTCATCCATTTCCAGGAATGTCTGTTGCATTAGCGAGTGTTAAAGTTTACCGTTAACCAGTTTGACTCCAGAGAGCCATCAAGGTAGAAACATCAGGCTTGTTGGTCCGGCTGTTTAGGTAAAGCTACAAATGTCTGGAATGTTGATCAAATAACAGTAACAGAAGTAGCTCAATGCTAGCTAGCATGTTGGGTCTCCTGGAAACGAAGAATAAAAGATCAACAGAAACCCAGCAGAACCGGTTCTACAGTTATTGGGCCATAGATCAGATTTATAACTCTAAATTCTTGATGAGTCGACTTTACAGGCCTCAACCTGAAGCCTGAAATAGATCTGGTTACATCATCTAATCCCAGCCACAACCAAGAGTTTGTGGTACCAGATTATAATCCAGCTGTGCTTTCTAAACATCCGTATCATTGTTCGGTTCTGGTTGTTGGATCCCACTTGGTGAAACTGAACTCTGTTTGTTTCTCTCCAGGACTCAGCTTTGGGTCTTTGTAATTATACCGTCAGGTTAGTCTGAGCTCACTTCCTGTTCCTGTTGGGTTTCATATCAGCACTGCCGTTGGTTTCTCAGAGTTTCTGGTGTTGCTGTGGTCTTCATCTCATCCTCTGCTCTTCCTCAGTGATCTGCCAGGGTTTCGTCCCAGGTTTAGTTGGTAAAAGTGCCCTGCTGCCCTGCTTCTCTGATTATCCACCTGATAAGGTCTTCTGGAGGGACAAAGATGACAACTATCTGCTGGACATCAACAAAGACACTCCCGACCCAAATCTCCAGCACCAGAAGTATAAAGGTCGAGTGTCCTGGTCCCAAACAGAGTTCAAGAAGACGAACTACTCCATCACCTTAGGGAAGCTGAAGCTGGAGGATACTGGAACCTACGTATGCACCATCATCAGTAATAGTGTTGAATCAAAAAGCCCCATAAAGTTGGTGGGTGAGTAGATTTTTCTCAGATGTTACCTGATGCAACAGTTTCTGAATGTTTCTGTGGTCAAAAGGTTGATCTGTTGTTTCTTTCCCAGTGAAAGAAGGTGTGAAGAACTCAGCAAGTTGTGTCTCCAGCAGACGGATCGTCCTGCAGATGTTGGTCCTCTCTGCTCTCAGTCTGATCATCTACTTCTAGAAACTGATGAGGAAACTCATCAAACCAAGACATGGAGTCACAGCTCTACAGTTTTATATCTGGTCTCCATTTTATTTCTGTACCAGAAGGTTAAGAGTTCATGTCAGTCCTCCATAAACCACTGGAGCTGATTCTGATACAGAATCCCTGCTGAGATTATTTATTTGTAAATGTTTTAACTGAAGGGGCAGCAATAAAAAATACTTATTAAAGTGAAGAATTTTTGAGAGTTTTAATTGAAGTAAACTTTAACAAAAGGCTCAGTTATCCTGCTGACAAGATTTTCTCACCATTAGCTTCCAGCCTCTTAATGTGTTCCCCTTTTGAAATGCCCCCCTGGGCAACCACCCATATACCCATATCAACAAACGCCACTATCTAAAAAATAGCCATAAAATGCACAATAATAATGATTTACATAGTAATGTATCATCTCATTGATGATACATTACTATGAGAGTGAGAATCTAATCCAGAAATAACAGCAGCACCAAAACAGAACCCTGAGGAACACCACAGTGGACCATGAAACCTTATTTCACCATCAACATGTTTAATCTTAAGATGCTAGCTAAACAGCTAGAATGCTAGTCTTAAAGAAAGGGAACAAAAAGTATCTGAAGAAGCATCGCATCACCAAAAGTGGGCGGAGCCACAGCAGGAAGTGGTCCCGTCTCTTCCTGTAGCATCTGGATGGATTTCTGCTAACAGAAACCAGGAGATCATCAGCTGAGACAACATGGAGACGACCTGGAAACATGAGGAGCCACAAAACCAGCAAGATGGAGCTGACTGAGTAGCTGTCTCCTAGCAACCCGTCTCCTAGCAACCCAGATTGGTTGATTGTTTGCATTCATGTTATTTCGGTTGTTGTTTGTGATAAAAGGAGCATTTTGTGATTGTTTTGGAGAGAAATCCTCTTCCTGTTCACACATTTCATTAATGTTAGAATTAAAATGTTTAATGGAGATAATTTAACTGACATTTGTGTTAGCTGGTACATGGTTAGCATTAAGATGATAATTTAGCCTTGAATAGCTTTGCTAATAGGGTACACAAACACTTCAATGTAAAAACATTTAAATAAATAATTTCTTTGGCAGTGCTCCCTAATGACAATGGCTATTTTTAGAACTTGTTCGACTGACAAAGTCCCCTGGGGCGACCGGGGCCCACGGGCCCCGTGTTGGTGACCCCTGGTCTACATGTTGAGACTGAGGAAACATTGAGATCAACAGGTACAGTAATCAGTGGAAACATTCCTGGAACTGCTCCATTTTCTGTCATAATCATCAGCTGGATGAATCTTCATAAATTATTCATGAGCTCTGAGGATCTGATGGATCTAAGTGGAGATGCAGAGATTTAACCTTTGACCTCTAAGTTTTCCTGCTGCAGCAAATGTGTTCTGAGAAATGACTGATTAACAGGATTTAGTTTTACTTGTGTAGCGGAGCCATCTTGTCCTGGAAGTATGTTGCTGCACACTCTTCCTCTTGCCCATATATAGAAAACGTTGTGACAGCGCAGCTGGTTTGTCATGATCTCTCAGATTTAAGAGATCACTGAGGAGATCAGATCCCAGGCTGATGAGTCCTGCAGTGGAAACACTGGTTTCAGTTTAGAGGCGGTAAACTTCTTATTGTTTGGTTATTTAAGGTGTTTGTCTGACCTGATCTCTGTTGTGTGTAGGTTGGCCTGCTACTGTTTCATTTAGCTTTTGTTTTAGTTTCAGACTAAAAGAGTTGTTCTTTTGGTAGTTATTGATTAAAATAATTTTTTGGAGGGGTTTTGTTTTGCTCCTCTTTCTAGCCCTCTGGTTTTTGTTAAAAAGGGACCTATCCTGTCTCTGGGTCCCCAGAGGTTTTATTTAGCTTGAAGGGATTAGTGGAAAGGGAGTTTTTTCTTTGTTTTCTCCAGGGATTTTTGTGCGAGTGTGTTTTTGTTGGAGAACACTCAGGTGTATGTAGTTATATTTGTGTTTTCCTTATTATTCCTCCCCCAAAGCGGTCTATTTTATTTAATTGGGTTTTAAATATTGTTTTCCAGCTACTAGCTTCCCAGGGCCAGCATAGACTCCTACTTGTAGTGTGGTCATTACTGTATAATACACTGTCTAGTGTCGCCCATAGGGCATTTGTGAAAAAATGTTTTTAATTTGCAAGCAGTGCCTCTGCTTGCAAACTTACAGGTAAGGTTCCCCGAACATAAGGGCAAGGTCACACTTGGTTTCCAGTTCCTTTTAGACACCAGGTCAAAGATCACAACAATAAGAGTTTCTACTTGGCTTCACGTAGAGGTCAACATGTCCATTCTGGAAGTTCATCTCCCATCAGATCCATCTGACCCACATGAAGAAGTTATCTGGAGCTGGAGAGAGGAGACGATCTGGACTCAGATTCTGACCCACTGGGTCAAAGAGAACATCATTCACTAAAGGGAAATGTGATGAATGTGGAACAAATGAAGCCATAGAAAATGTTCTGATGTGACGTGGAACAGAAAAACTGATTCACAACCTGGGAATTCACTGTATCGTTGTTTTCTAATTGCCAGAAAATGATAAAGAAGAAGTAGGGGCTTCATCCTCCAAAGGCTGCATATGAAGAGTGATCAGGTCACAGCTTGCGACAAAATGCAGAGGCCTCTCCTGCGTCCTCCTTGTGTTCGAAGTTTGGGTCTGGTGTGTCCCTCACTGCCAACCGTATCCCAAGATGCATTGCAGGTCTCCAGTTTTAAATTCTGGCAGTAAAATAGTTAAAAGCTTAAAGCATGTGTTTAAATTTTTACCAACTCGTTGAGCTTGTGGTTGCTAGGCGACACACGCAGATGTCAGGACGGAAATAAACCTAAAGGCTAACCCGTCTAAATTCACTGAAGCTCTTCTCCTAACTGACCAGACGGGCTGGCTCCTTCAAAGGATGCTGCCTGAATTTGGTCTCATACGTCACAATGATGCAACGTACTATTCAAACGACTCATAATTTCCGGGGAATTCCTGTTGTCATAGCGATTGTTATCTAAAATGAACCGTTAACCGTCAACAGTTTATTCGGTTTGTACAGACTCCGAAGCGCCATGAAGTCACAAATGAAATGGTTTGTTGTTCCGGTTGCTTACAGAAAGAGAAAAATGTTTTGAATGTAGAACAAAGAATAATAGCGGAAATAGCATGTTAACTAATTACCTAGCTTTCCGCCATTGCCGTCATTAATGTCCTACTTATTGCTGTTAGTCCATGAGCCAGACAGTTTTAGCCCGTTTCAAGGTGGCAAAGTCTATCAATACTTTTGGTACAGATCCATGTCTCTGGTTAATATTTTGGTATGATAGTCCTTCCTAAATGGTAGCTCAGTCATAGTTATCAGCTCATGAAGTCAACAACTGGAAAAATTCTGTTTATTGAGACTGGTGCGTGTCTGGTTTAGGCTCACGGGATGGGCATTTGTCAACGGTCGATAATATAATGTTTGGTATCAGTTTAAACGGGACAGTCTTGGCTTTCATTTAAACCATTTTGAGTCTTTGACCCTACGGTGGCCGACAGGTGCAAATGCGCAGCAAAAGAGAAAACATGCAAACAAAAAAGAAGACACCCCCGAATGAAATGCAGCAAACAAAGTGTTGAAAACGGAAGTGTTCCAGACCACTAGGGGGAGTCAAAGAAAATAGTATTCATTTCTATGGGACCAGATGCAAGATTCAGAGAAAGAAATTTGAAAGAAAGTAAAGGTGCGTATTACTATATTTCTTTTCAGATACGCCGTCTTTTATAATATTATAGAATAACAGAATGATTTATGGGTAGCGTGATATCTGAAAAGCGTATCTTTTTTGTTTGCTGCATTTAATTTATGCGCGTGTCTTTTTTTGTTTGCATGTTTTCTCTTTTGCTGCGCATTTGCACCTGTCGGCCACCGTATTGACCAAACACAGAGGTCACAAGAGTTCATTAAACTAAAAATAATACACATTATTTTTTACTCTTTTGGAGTAAATTAGTTGCATTTCTCTTATCCCAGTAAAATAAAAACAGTAAGATGTACCCATTAAGCTTTGGGTGATCTACAAACAATTTGTTCATTATTTGGGAAATTGTTTCTATCCATTCACTATCTTAACACTCTTATCCTTGTGGTTCTGGAGGGGGCTGGTTCTGTTCTGCAGCAGTCATTGGGCGAGAGGCGGGTTCACCCTGAACTCCATCTCAGGACAGTTAGAGACCAGTTAACCGGACTCATGTCTCTGGACTGTGGGAGGAAGCTGGAGTACCCAGAGAGAATCCAGGCACAGGGAGAACATGCAAACTGCATTCAGTGTCATTGCCTGAATGCAACTTGTAGACACAAGGCATGATGGGAGTTCATCTCACTCTGAAACGCCCATCCCTGTGGAAGAGAATAAACCTGGACTAACTAACTAACCCTGACCCTCACTTGTGTTCTGGTAGAAGAGGAAAAACTTGCTGGTTGTTTTGTGTCATCAGTACAGATTCAAACCTAAAATCCTGATGATGATTCAGATGAATAACTGAACTTTGTTTCTCCCCAGGATCCAGATTTGCATCTTCATCCTTCTACACTCTGGTAAGGAGGAAGTCACTTCCTGTTTCCTGTTTGGTAGCAGCAGCCATGTTTAAAATGGTCAGAGAGCTCAGGGTTATGGAGAAGTTTTGTTATGTACTCACTCTCAATGCCTCATGTCAACACAAAGTCTAAATAGTAAATGGACTGAACTTGTATAGCGCTTTTCCAGTCATTTTGAACACTCAAAGCGCTTTACACTGGAGTCACGTTGACCCATTCGCACTCACAATTGCTCACACATTTATACGCAGATCGGTAGGCAATTTGCGGTTAAGTGCCTTGCCCAGAGGCACATTGACATGTGGCAGGAGGATGCTGGAATCGAACCTACAACCTTCTGATCGCAAGACGACTACCGTATAGCCACAGTTGCCCTAGAGTTGTCTAGAGTACAATAACAATAGAGGGCAGCACTGTGGATTTTTTGAATAAAACCAGTTCTGTCTGTGGGATCAGACTATTGCCTGCTGTAGTCTGTTAAATGTACCTCATTGCCATGTAACCTCTTCTATCCTCCATTTTATACCCAGATCCTAAACCAGAGTGTCTCTGTTTAGCAGAGACATGCTGTTTTCAGAAAAGGCTGATATGAAATGAGTGAGGCTTTAGGCTCTGGTTCAACCAATCAGCAGGCAGCATCCTCTTAACTGCTGATGCATCAACTTATGTGATTGGTTCATTGGCTCTGTGGTTGATATAAATGTGTGCAAAGCTTTGTTTATATTCTGCTAATGTTAAAAAAACACAATTTGACAATCATGGTGTTTCCATTAAACAAGTAACACAATTAAACTCACTCACTAAGTTTAAGTCATTAAAATGTGTTGTGCCATCAGACACCTACCACTTCATGTAGTCTTGTTTTTCATCAGTAGTAACATCCGGCTGTTGACGCAAAAAACTGTTTACATTTTTACAAAATAATTCCTTTAGGCTGAAAAACCTCCTCATCCTATCACCAAAACTCATCAATAACATGTTTTTAATAAGTTTCTGTTAAGCACATTTATTATTGTAATTCCAATTTGTGCAATTATCTGGTCAATGGAAGTGCAGCTGCTGTTCTGGTGTTGCTGTGGTCCTCATCTCATCCTCTGCTCTCCCTCAGTGACATCCCTGGATGTCAAAGGCTTTATTGGAAAAAGTGTCCTGCTGCCCTGCTCTTCTACCAGCCCTTCAAAGACGGACGTGTTGTGGAGGGACGGAAACAACAATGTTGTGCTCGACATCAAGGACAACACTGAAAACCTGAACTACCAGGACAAGAGCTATAAAGGTCGAGTGTCCAGCTTCCCAACAGAATACCAGAAAAAGAACTACTCCATCACCTTACAGAACCTGAAGCAGGAGGACGCTGGAAACTTTGAATGCATTATCGTCATTGATGGTGAAGAAACCACAAACTGCATAACGTTGGATGGTGAGTTGATTTTTCTCTGAAGCAAAATGGATCACAGCGAGTAGTTAACGCCCTAAATAGGCTGAAACAAATGAGGCATCGCGAAAAAATATGTGTCAGGATATGATCCATTTTATCTTGGTAAAAAGAGTTCTCTTATAATCTTGAGAATTTACCTGCATCCAGGCGATCCACATAGCTAACTACCTGGAGCTGCAGAGTTTGTATTATACGATGAGCCAGAAGAAAACTTTCAAAAGCCTGAAGAAAACAATCATTTAGTTTCAGGTTGGGTCAAGCATTTATGATAGAAGCATTAATTAGTCTATGATAACGATGCTATTGCTAACAACAAACTAACCCATGTTATTTCTATGTGCTTGGATCACCTGGTAAATCATTGTGACAGGGTTCTGTTACGACTTGGTCAAACATAAATGACTGGCCAAAGATGGCAGGTGCAGAACATTTACAAAGGACGTCCAAGGCAGGTTAAAATCAGAAACAGCAGCAGTACCTTCAGTGTCAGAGCCCATCACCTTCAGTGTGACTTCTCAGGAGTCTAGCCACAGACTGACCCCCTGTGGAGCAGAGCCCTGCTTTTAAAGCCACAGGCTCCGCCCACAGACAATCCAAACAAGTAAAACAACTAAGCAATTACTTCTAACACACATAAACTCTTGGAGTTAATTTTTTGGTCAAATTAACTCCATTGTGACCAACTACCTTCGAAACACAAAAATGACATTTATCTTTCTCTCTGTTAGGATGATTGGAACAACCGTACAGGATTCAGACTTTAGACATTTTGATGCTGGATCAGCAGAAATAAATGGGCTGCATTTACTTCCCGCCCTCCGTCTGCACTGTGTGACGTTGGTGCTGCGTCATCTGAAACCAGCAATAGTTAGACGTTACTGATGAAACACAATGAAAACTGATCCCACAGAATCTGTTTACTGATCATTTCTGAATGTTTCTGTGATCGAAAGGCTAATCTGTTGTTTCTTTCCCAGTGGAAGATGGGGGGAACCCGAAGAGCTCAGCAAGTTGTGTCTCCAGCAGATGGATCGTCCTGCAGACGTTGATCCTCTCTGCTCTCAGTCTGATCATCTACTTCTAACAGGAAGTTTAAACATCTGTGCTCTGCTACCTTCAATAATTTGTTCACAGATAAACTTCAACTTTAAGCATCTCCTCAACATTGGTCTTCTTGTAAACTGCAGACATTTCCGATCTTCACCTGTCAGCATTTTATCTCCATAGAAGTTAAAACCTCCAGTCAATATTCAGAAGCCTGGCAAGAAAACAGGACATGGAGTCACAGCTGTCCAGTTTTATTCCTGGTTTCACCTCTAAAGCTGCAGAATGTAACTCTTTAAAAAAGTGTTTCACACTTTAACAGTTTGTTAAAACTGTCAGCCTGTCAGAACAGCTTGTTATGAGACAATCTATGAAAAGATCGATCTCCTCTGTCTTCTCCCTGAGCTGAAACTGACATCGGAAGAAATGCACCAAAGCAACCAAACCAGGAGGAGGGGCTTAGTGCTGTCTATCAACCTTGTGAATGTGCTGCTAAATATGTTAATGGTGGAGAAACAACTTACCGTTACATTAGAAGCATTTATCTGCGGTCATTGGTGGTAATGCTAACTAACCTTAGCATTCAGGACAGGATCTGCTATCAGGAAGAAGCTGCAGCTAAGCCCCGCCTCCTGGCTCTGATTGGTTGCTTCTTACTGAGTGGTGCAGCAGAAGACAGAGGAGATCCATCTTTTCACAGATAACTGTCACAATATGGAGACAGTCTTAATAAACATGGAAAAATATACTTTTTTTATAAAAGTTACATACCACAGCTTTAAGGAGAAGGTCAAGAGTTCATGACATTGGAGCTGTTGTTTACAGAATCAGTTAAGATTATTTATTTATGAACATAGATGTTTTAGAAGAAGTAACATTTTTCAAAATCTGATGTTTTTGTTCGTTGTTGTCAAAATATTTTTGACCAATTTTTCATAGCAGATAAATATTTAGTGCAGCTGAGTTCCCAATAAAATGCTTTCATTTATTGGTAACATCTGCTTGATGCAAGAATGTAACCCGTCTTCTGATTCTTCTTCTTTAGACCAATCTGCTTTAATGTTTATGAAGGAAGCAAGGTGAAAATTTATATTAAACTTATGTTGCTATTTATGTTAATATTTATCCATTACTTAAAGACTGAAACCTAATGATGTTTCTGTTAGATGTTATTACATGCATTACTTTGGGAAAACGAACCTTTTGAAGATGGTGAATTATTATTTGAAGAAACATCTTTAGGTTTGTCTTGACTGAATGAATCCAATAAGATTTTTCTGTGCCTGCTTCAAAAAGTGACGGATACTTTTGAAGTAAACGTAGTGATGACTGTTGCTCCCAAAGGTTTTATCTATTGCATTCTACTCTACAGCATCTGACTAGAATAAAACTGGTCCATTAAACTGATTGATTGAAGTTTAATTTCAAAATAAAATAAGGGATCGTCTGTTGTAGCTCATTTCTGCCACAAGAGGGAGCCAGTTCACTATGACTGGTAACGTGATACTTGTTTGGTAACTAGAATATAGAACTAAAGTTTATTGGTTGTTTATCAGTGTTTCAGGTTATATTTGATATTGATCGTCTTCATGTGAGTGTGATGCGTTCTCCAGTCTGTCAGCTTGCTGCTCCTGCTGAGCTAAAGTGAAGCAGAACGGTCAGATGGTTTACAAGAACACCTTCAGTCTATCAGGTGAGCAGCAAAGACTGAACTCAGCAGAGATCCATTAGTTTGGTTTTTATAAGAAATGATGAAAACATGGTGGTGAGTTGAACTGAGACTCAGTGTCAGGTTTACCCAGGCTAGGATTGTTAGCCTGTTTTAATTAATTACTCTAAAAGAAGTTGTACAGCTGAGACGGTCCAGTCAAAGTAAATGTTAAGTGAATATTAAACCTGGTGTTGAATGAAGGTCTGATGTTTAGTGGGGCAGATTAAATAAATGTTTCAGATGTGAAAAATGTTTCCTGCAGTTTGAAACTGTTTATCAGTGAAGTTAAATGTTGATTCTGTTCCACAATAAACTAAAATTAAATAATTTAAACTTAAAGAAAAGTGGGGCAAACACTGAGCTTAGTGAACTGTCTGAAAGTAGGATGTGTGAATTAACTGAATTAGTGGTAAACTGATTGTTTTTTGTAAATAGTCGCTGCAGAAATGATTTAATTGTTTATTATGTTCACATTTTGACGGAAACAGTTTGTTACAGTTAACTCTTCTTACTCACGTTCAGACCACAAAGTTTTATCTGCCGCTTAAATCTAATGACTTCCTTCAGTCTGTTTTCTTTTTAATCTTTTCTAAATTAGTTTGACACCATTCTAATTCATCCAAAGTCAAGTCTGTCCTGGACACGAGTTGAGAAAAGGAGGCAGGAAAAGGCCGTTTCTAGCAGGACGTTCACAAACCCTGTGCTTTCTTTCCGTTTGGACCTTTCAGCTCCTTTACTTATTATTTCCTGCTTCGACCGAAAATCCACGTTAGAAAAATGTTTAAGTGTAGAAATGTAGTCATTCATGTTGACATCGGAAGAGAGGAAACAAATATGTCGTTGCGATTGACTTATTTACAGTATGGCTAGCTCCCTGTCTCTTACTCTGCAGTGAAGGAGTCACTAAACTAATGTCTGGGATCATCAGCGCCCCCTGCCATGAGCCAAGAGTCGAATCTGTTCTCTGCCGTTTCTGATCGCTCCTCAGCACAGAAACAAAAATGTTTTTAACCACTTTTTACAGACAGGAGGAGCAGGCTGCCTCCCCTGACCGCATCTCACTGTATTGAGGTTCAGTCCAGCAGAAGTGGCGGAGCTTTTCAGATGTTTTAGCCGCAGATTCATCCTCTGCTATAAATGATCAGACATTCACTAAAGTAATGTTGTTATTGCATTTTAGGCATTTACTTATTTTATAAAGGTATTCAAGTCTGTGTATTTTTAGTTTTTTTTAATGCTGTAGAAAATTTTCTTAAGTAGCTAATGGAGAAATCTGCAGAATGTGCCCGTTGTACAGAACATTTGGACGTTTTTACGATCTTATTTTAAGACCTTGCAGCTGCAGCTACTGTCCACTAGATGGAGACATTCAGCAGCGTCCCGGAGCGACACGGATCAGGGCGGACCCATCAGGGATCGTCAGGTGAGGACGGGTTCGGTCTCTGACTGGAGCCACAACTGCTTTCCTTCTTCAGGGGCCAGGACGACTCTGGTTCTGGTTCTGGAGGGATCCATTATCTCTGCTTCAAAGGTTGGTGTCTGATTTCCTTTAAATTCTGTGCAGAATAAAACTGTAGCGCAGTTCTTTTGAGCAAACGGAACCAGAACTTTGGTTCTGAAGCTGCTTTTGCAGAGATGTTGTCCAGAACCTTGGATCTTATCTTGTGAAGAGTTTCGGTTCGGTTCGCTGATTTTAAAGCTGCGGTTAGATGTTTGCTGTTCGGTTCTGATCCAGATTCTGTTGTTTTCTCCGTGTTCAAGATTTTTATAATAGAATCAAATTTGTTCTAGAAAACTGTCTGAGGAGTGCTGGAGCAGGTTCTGTTGGGCCCAGTTGAGGTTCTGGTTCCAGGGGAACAGAGCTGACTGCTGTTAGAAAAGGTCCAATCAGAACCTTTCCTGATGAGGGATGAATGTTTCTGAGAACGCTGAGCATTAAGGCTGAGAGAAAAAGTCCAAACAATAGATCAGAGAGATATGAAATATTAGCATTTTGTTCTGGTAATGTTGCAGTTTGTTTCCTTCATGTGATTTATTTTTTCCTCTCTTTGTGGACCTAATTTGTTGTAGCAAAATAAATAAAACAAACCGTCCTCAGTAATCTAACAGATTAGATCTAGACTGGATTAATGAAGTTATTAGTCTGTTTCACAGTTTCTACTGTCTGCCAGTCAGTAGATATTCATGTCCCAACTTTACATCAAAACATCTAATCCATAATCCTCCAGCTCAAATATGTTTCTGAACCACAAATATATTTCAGAACTACAATCACCAAAATGTTTTTCCTTTTTTCTACCTACTCTCTAATAAACTTAAATATTTCAATTAAACAATCAGATGTTTGTGTAGAAACTGGTTTGGATTCAGATCATTTTTTGCATGTTTTCCTTGTTTGCTTAATATTTTGGTCTCAATTGGAAAAATGTTCATTTATTCTCAGAGGTTTTTGGTGAATTTTCACCTGAAAACATTTCCTGTGTTTTGGCAGCGCAGTTAAAATCAGACATGGTGGGTTTAGAGCAGGGGTCTCAGACTCAATTTCCCTGTGGGCCGCTGGAGGTAGAGTCTGGGTGAGTCTGGGCCGCATCGGGTTTTCCACAAGAAAAGCTCTCACAAAAACATTCCAATGTTATCAAATGTCTTTATTTTTAGTTTTTAAACACAAAATAAGATGAAAAAATAAATAAATTAACAATTCATAAGAAAAAAAAATTAATCAGTAATAAATAAATAAAATATAATAATAACACAGCAACTATAGAAGACTAGATAAATGTAATTATTATAATTCAGATTCAAATGGCTGTATTAACAGTTCTTTAACCTTTAACTTTCTGAACATGAATGGAACATTGAACATAAACTGTTATGAATATAACAGTTTATAAACTGTTTCTTCTGCCTACTTCATACATCGAGAGGTCTGGCAGCGCTTCCTCTCGCATAGCTGAGCCACATTTGGCTTAAGGGAGGAGGCAGTTGAGACCCTAAGTAGAGCTTGAAGATGCTCGTCAGTAAGTCTGGACCTGTACTTGGACTTATTGAAGTTCAAGGTAGAGAAGAGCTTTCGCACAAGTATGTGCTCCCAAAAGACACATGGTCCGCTTGAACATTGGGAAAGCTCAGGAAGCTGGGTGGCAATTCTCTCAAAATTGCCCAAGCTTGTCTGCTTTTCCACTCACCTCCCTGAACTTGGCTTTGAGTTCAGAGAGGCACTGCGGGTCAATGAGCTCCATTTGAAGCACTGTGATTGGTAAGTTAGTTCAGCTCCGCACACAACACTGAAAAGTGCCAATCATATCAAACTCGCAGGCAGTGTTGGCATAGTTACTTTGAAAAAGTAACTTTAATTGAACTACTGATTACTCCTTGAAAAAGTAACTTAGTTATATTACTGACTACTTGATTTGGAAAGTAACTAAGTTACACTAAAAGTAACTTTTTAGTTACTTTCAGCAGCTGCTAACAACAACGCTCTGCCTCCTGTGAAAATCACATTGAGCTTTGCCAAAACTTAATTGTAAGCTATTTTATAATGGTAACATCAACAATGTGTCTCCACTGATAAGGTTGAACTGAAGAGGAGATTGTAGAAAAATAAAAAACGTGAGTAGTTTGTGTGGTCCACTGTTGTCTGGAAAACTCTAAGAAGGAAGCTTATAATCCCAAAGCCGCTTATAATAATCGGACTTGGCGACAGAAACTCAAAATAGTTCCAGTTTTTCCACCAACAAAATGCGCATCTCCCTCCATTGTTTACATTTCTGTCGCATAGAGACGTCGGTCACTCGACAAGACGAGTAGAGGAAATATGATTAAATAACAAAAGAAGATAGTAACGCAAAAATGATTTTGATAAGTAACTGTAGTCTGACTACTGGATTTGAAATAGCAACGCGTTAGATTACTCGTTACGGAAAAAAGTGGTCCGACGTCAGTAACGCATCACAAAAAGTCACGCGTTACTGACATCACTGCTCGCGGGCCACACTAACATTAAACTTTCATATTAAGGTGGGGGCCACAAACTATCGTCCCGAGGGCCGCAGTTGGCCCGCGGGCCGCGAGTCTGAGACCCCTGGTTTAGAGCATGTGGTCCTGGTTACCATGACAACAGAGGGAAACCAGTTTGTGTTGAATAAAATATTGAATATTAAAGTTGTAACTTTATCCTAAATTATACTGGATTTGTGGCTGGGAAGGGAGGAAGATGATGACCTTCATCATGATGAAGAAGATGAAGGTCTGAGTCTCCATAGGAACGTGTTCTGTGTTCTCTGTGTTCTGTGTGACCCGGTCGGACCGGTGAACCAGCTGCTTTCTGCTGGTTCTGACCGTCACACAGATGAACAGCAGGCTGGTTGTTGTTGTGACTCCAGGACCGGCTCTGGTTCTGGTTCTGGTTCTGGATCGTTACCTGCCTGGCCCCGTCCCCAGTCAGCTGATGCCACAGAAACTCTGTAAATGTTTTTATTTATTTATTTCTGGGCTTCAGGTGTCGGGTTTCCTCTCAGAACCAGATCAGTTCCCTGATTCAGGTTCCGCACCGCGAGGAGAAACGACGGAGTCAAAACATTTCAGCTTTAATCTGATTTTAGTTACAATCTACCTTCATTCTGAACAGGTTTTCCACTGTCTAATGTCTGCAGAGCAGGAAGGAACTAGTTACATTTACTGAGTTCTCCCAGTAACTTCTTGAAAAATAAATATCTCTACAGTAGTTTTACTACACTGAACATTTGGTGGCCCTCAAATTGGCTCGTTAGCATTAGCTTATGCTAATACCATGTTGCTGTAGAGCTTTAGCATTAGCTTTTGCTAGTTACTGTGCGATGGAGCTTTGTGTCCCCTGAACTTGATAGAAACTTTTAGCAGCTCTGGGTCGTTTACATGAATCTGGATCAGAACAAACCAGCAGAGGTAGAAGTGGGTCAGGTGGTCCAGTAGGTTCTGGTTGGTGCTGGTTCCCAGTCAAAGGTCCAGTTAGGACTTGCTGGGTTCTGGAGGAGCTGCTGGTTCTTGCTGGTGAATGGAGATCTAACACAGACGGTTCTGGTTCTGGTTTCCAGAATATGTCTGGTTCTGTTCTGGCTGATGAAGCACTGAAGTCGCCTTCCTCAGCAGTTTCTGGTCCGAACCCGATCAGCAGACCAACCAGAACCTTTCCACGCTTCTTCCCGCAGATAGTCTCACTTCCATGTTCTCCTTCCTCTTTGGATCCAGACTGAGGTTCTGAGAGGAACCGGTTCTGATATTCTGCTGCTGATATTGAGCTTGACCCGGTACCAGCTGTAAGCAGGTCCGATTGGCTCAGGAACAGGAAGTGGGTCAGCCTGGTTAAACTACACACAGGTCACATGATTGA
The DNA here is from genome assembly GCF_019740435.1 of Gambusia affinis. Lineage (NCBI taxonomy): Eukaryota > Metazoa > Chordata > Actinopteri > Cyprinodontiformes > Poeciliidae > Gambusia > Gambusia affinis. The sequence continues at coordinate 1,271,036 of NC_057891.1, read as the reverse complement.
CACAGAGACAGCTTCATGAATAGTTAGCATGCTAACTATTGCTAAGTAACTACCATGCTAACTATTGCTAAGTAACTAGCATGCTAACTACATAAGCTAACTATAAAGAACCTTGTTTAAGTTCAGACTGTAATGACTTCCTCCATGTTTGCTGAACCATAAACCATCTTCACAGTTAATTATTTTCATTTCTCCAGAGGCTGGTTGCACTCAGAGGATTAACTCTGTCAGAGAATCTCTGCGGTTTGTAACAGGGAACTGAAACACATCTTAATGTCTCTGGGTTCCCTGAACACATCACACAGTCTGACAGTTTAAAGACAAACGGGTTCAAACTACGTTCTGCCTTCAATCAGAGCATTGGCTCCAGAACTAATTTATTTTAAACTTGGAGCAAATAAGAAACATTTTGGTGTTATAAATGTTAATAGTGAAGATAAACACTTCTCAACAGGAGTAAAATGCACACAACTCTTCTTCTTTATTTAGCTAGTGGGCTAAATGTTTAACTTTCAGTAAAACATTTGGTGATCAAAATACGACTGAAGAATGATCCCCATTTTGTCCTATGACAGGTTACAGAACCTAAATTAAATAATTGCTGTTAATGTTTGATTTTAATGCTGTTACTTCCTGCTGAGCGTCCTCAGGTGAGTAACTCTACCTGACAGGAAGCTCCGCCCACCTGCAGCCCAGTGAAACCAGAGCCTCAGCATCCTGTCTGTCCACTCTGCCATCAGAAACAGGAGGCTGCAAACTGAGCCCTCAGCATGCCACACCCTCTGCTTTACCTGCAGCAACAGGTAATGCTGCAGGAGGTCGGTTCTGGCCCAATGACCCCACTGGTTTCACACCAGCAGGAACCAGTCCAGACTGGTCGATCCACTAAATCCACCTGTGGGAAAATCTCTGTAAACTCAAACTTCCTGTTCTCAGCTGATTGTTGTTCTCTCTATTAAACCATAAAACAAAGAGTCTGTGTAACAACAGGAACCATCCACTGGTTTCACACCAGTTTGAACCAGTTTGAACCAGTTTGAACTGGCTGTTCAGCTGGAAATGTCAGATGTTGACTTCGTTTGGTTATCAGTCTACTTCCTGGAGCACATGGGCTGCAAACAAATTAATTTAAATCTGTCAGTGCTGTTGCCGTGGTTACCCAGTGGCAGGGGCTCCACTGGTCTGTACTGGTCCCAGTGGATTTAAATGCTGGTTAGACTGGAAGCGGTCCAGTTGGACCTCCAGGTTCCTCTGGCTGACACGTCTGCTCTGTTTCAGATCTGGACCGGACCAGAACCGCTGGACACCTGGACCCGTCTGGGGAGACGGCGTCTTCTGGACAGACATGGAGGACGATCCGGACCGGACCGGCAGGCTGACCGGATCAGAACCAAATCCAGAAGTGAGTCATTCTGAACTTTCCTGTCCGGTTCATTCAAGCTGCTCCAGGAGAACCTGGTTCTGGTGGGTCACACCTCAGGAAGGAGATGTTTGGTTCAGAGTCAGAGGAGAAGAACAAACTGATGTCAGTCAGAACTCTGGTGAGTATAGCAGGTAGGTCACCAGGATCGGTTTCTGGTTCTGATCCGCCCCTTCTGGAGCGACCTGCTGTAATAAATGTGTCACTGCGGCAGAATCTCAGGTAGGTGAGTCACTAACATGTTCCAACAAACTGGGATCATCTGGAGTAAAAGCAGCAGGGAGACGAGAAGCAACAACAACAACATGTGACCAACCTGGGGCCTGCAGGCCCGATTACCTGGAACCAGAACCCCAGAGGCTAACGCAGCTAGCAACGCTAACAGAGCATTTAGCAACAAGAACAGCTGATCTCTGAGGAGTTTAACCAGTTCAGGCTGAAGCTCCACCAGTCAGTCTATTTGTTTCCGTTTCTGCGCTTCATAAAAACAAACAGTTTGGTTCTTGAACCCGTCCTACCAGCTGATCCAGACGGTGAGCGGCGGTTCAGTCAGCTGACAGAGAGTCAACAGTGCTGCAGACTGGGTGTGACCAGGTTCACTTTCTACTGTAGTAACCATGGCAACCTTCTTTCAGCTCAGACTGGGAACAGAAAGTGGAGCTTCAAGTTCATTTAGAGGCAATCATATTGATGCTATTGTTTCTAAATGATCATAATTTTATGGATCAAACAGGAACATTCAGCGATAAAGTTGGAATGTCAGGTAAGTTCTAACTTTTACTTTTTGAAACTATTTTCCTGCATTTGACATATTTCGATCCATCCAGCAAAAATGTTGAGTGACGTTGAAAAACGTTAAACTTTATTTAGACGAAATATGCAGGAGAAGGTGGAATGATGAGTTCACACCAAACACGTTGGTTATGAACGCACCGTTACTCTCATAACATTTTAGACAAACATTTTTTTAGAAGTAATTTTACTGCATTGTTTTTCTTTGTACCTCATAACATTATTATGAAATATTGCTAGTTTTACTTGAGTAAATTCTCTAATTGAAGATCAAACATTTCACCCAGAAATTCTCCAGATGTTCAGTTTCTGTTGAAGTGAGACCTCCTGTTTCTACACCAGCTTTGTTCTGATGTTATCTTACACATTGAGTCTGAGGAAACATTCAGATCAACAGATACAGTAATCAGTGGAAACATTCCTGAAAGTCCTTCATTTTCCATCGTAAACATCAACTGGATGAATCTTCATGAATTATTCATGAGCTCTGAGGATCTGATGGATCAAAATAGAGATGCAGAGATTTAACCTTTGACCTCAAACAGAGTTTCTACTTTTCTCATTTTTCTAAAGAACCAATGGTTGGTTGGGTCTTAAAGCAACAGTTGGTTTAAAAACATCCTGATGGATGTGCTTTGGTGGCGCAGGGGTTAAGCACAACCCACATAAACAGGCCTTAGTCCTCGACGTGCCGCGGGTTTGATTCCCAGCCTGGCAACATTTGCAACATGTCTTCCCCTTCTCTCATTCCTGTCAATACACAATCAAATAGACCCAATAAAACCTTAAAAAAAGAACACAAAAAAACATCTTGCTGTAGAGGTCAACATGTCCATTCTGGGAGTTCATCATCCATCTGACCCACATGAAGAAGTTATCTGGACCTGTATCGTTGTTTTCTAATCCTCACAAAATGAGGAAGAAGAAGTAGGGGGCTCTGACAGCCGCTGGGTCCTCCAAAGGCTGCCTCTGAAGGGGAATGACGTCACAGCGATGCTCCTATTGGTCCTTCTCTTCCTCGTGTTTGGAGGTTGGGTCTGGTGTGTCCAATGTATCCCAGGATGCATTGCGGGCCCACAGTGTTAAATTCTGGCTGTACAAAACTTAAAAGCGTGTTTTTACGGGCTCTTGTCGTTTGAATAGACATGGGTTTTTTTATTATAATTTTGGGTAAAAAGTTTTTTAATCAACTGATTAACTTTATAAATGATAAAGTATTAATAAAATAAGAGAAATAATTTTGCAATATCTCCACCTTAATTTTTACCAACCCGTTCAGTTTGTGGTTGCTAGGCGACATTCGCAGACATCAGGACGGGAATAAAGATAAAGGCTAACCCGGCTGCAGTCCGGTTCTGTGTCCCATTGAAAATGTGACATATTATGAAGCCAAAACACGACAGCAAAGACCCCGGATTGATGAACAACTGAAGCTGTTCAGCAACAAAAAATGGGAGAGAACTTCACCCGGAGAGGCTAGCTCCTTCAAAGGATGCTTTTTTTTTGTTTTTGGTTATAATTTTTAGTTCGTGCTTTTTGTCAACCCAAAGGATGCTCCCTCACAGTTTCCCTCTGAATAATACGTCACAGTGATGCGACATACATACTGTTCAAATGACTCATCCATTTCCGGAAACTCCTGTTGTTTTAGCGATGGTTAGCTATAGTTAACTAATAACAGTTTATTTGGTTTGTACAGACTCCAAAGAGCAATGAAGTCACATATCAGAAGGTTTGTTGTTCTGGTTGCTCAAAGAAACAGAAAAATGTCTGGAATATTGAACAAAGACTAATAGCGTAAATAGCAGGTTAGCTAACTAACTAGCTTTCCGCCATTGCCATCATAAATGTCCTACTTATTGCTGTTATTCCATGAGCCAGACAGTTTTAGCCCGTTTCAAGGTGGCAAAGTCTATCAATACTTTTGGTACAGATCCATGTCTCTGGTTAATATTTTGGTATGATAGCCCTTCCTAAATGGTAGCTCAGTCATAGTTAGCAGCTCATGAAGTCAACGACTCCTGTGGAAAAATTCTGTTTATTGGGACTGGTGATTGTATGTTGGATGATAAAAGCTTTCAGTTTGGTGCTTTGGTCTCAACTATCCCTTTTTTTGAAGGACACTTTTATTTACAAAGACTTCAAATTTTATTTTATTGTTTTGTTTATTTATTTTGGATATTTAAAATGTCTTCCAGTTGCAGTGTTAAATGTTCATTATAATTTAAAGTTTACTGATCTTTCAGATTGTGTTCTTGCATGATTATTTTGCCATTACCATTATATCACTTTAAAATGGTCTGAAAACAACAATATTATCGTTTATCGCAATAAATTCTGGAATAATTTATCATCCATCAAAATTTGTCTTTGTGACAGGCCTACACTCACATGATATATAGTTAATTTATTACCAGGGATGGCAAACCTACGTTGAAAAAGTAACTTGATTACTCGATGAAAAATTCATCCATCAGTTAAGAAATGTGCATCTCTTTTCCCTCCGTCGTTTCCGTTTGTGTTGCTGGTTTTACACATGAAATGTAACTCCCCAAGGAAAAACAAGAAAGCAACAATATGTGTTTACTAAAAAAAACTACAAATATAGTAACACACTGTGACTTGAAAACTTAACTTTAACCTGATTACTAGATTGCAAGTAGTAACTCGCTAGATTACGCATTACAAGGGGTCAGATTAGAGTAACCATTGTTTGACATTTCTGCTCAAGCTGTTTACAGATCTGTCAGGTTTCTGATTTGTGTCCCCCCAGTGTTGAACTTATTCCTACGTCCTTGATGGGGGGCTTTGTCACTCAACAGCGTCACTCATGTCTAGTTTGTTAGTTATAAAAAGTTAGTCAGCAATAGTAGAAATTTACACTTACATAAACTTTAGGATGCTGTACGTTGGCCTATTTATCAGATTCTGTGAGTGTTTCCATCCTGGGCTCCTAGGATATAAACAATTCAGATGATCATATTACATAATCTGGTCATCACCACAGACGATGATGACTGTAGGCTGATTGGTACCAACTACAGTATGTTTGCTGAGGATGTTGATTTCAGTCCAGCCCATAAATGAGTTTATTAAAAATTAAATATTATCAGTAAGATGTATTACACTCTTTATGATTAACACAGTTAAAACTCACTTGATGTTCCGGTAGGAGAAAAAGAAAGTTCATAAACATTCTAACATAAAATCCTGAAGATGATTCAGTTGAATAACTGAACTTTGTTTCTCTCCAGGATCCAGTTTGGTGTCTTCATCCTTCTACACTCTGGTAAGCAGGAACTCACTTCCTGTCTCTTGTTGGGTTTGGTAGCAGCAGCCGTGTCTCCGTCCAACTCCCTGGCCCATTTTGGATCCCGTTTCCACCCTTACGCTACATCCGCATCCAGGCGGGCTTTGGCAAAATGTGTTACCCACAATTCATTGCTGCATGTGACATTTTGAGTTAAAAGGTGGATTTATGGCAATGTTTTGTTGTCTTTTTCCATTTTTGTAGAAAATTCAAGGAAAATGGTAAGACAAGGCAAACAGTAATTAAAAATGTTTGGTATGATAAACTGAGCAGATAAAAGAAATAATAAAGAATCATCAAAACTAACTGAGGAAAGTAAAACAAAATGTCACAAATGCAAGAGAAATTTCAAATCTGTTAACATATTAGTATAAAGATTATGTTTTTGTTGGAGCTCCTGATAAATTTCTTGTTATATTTTTAGTCTCCAAAGTCACAACATTCACAGTTTGTTTTAAAATGTACATTTTGAATCCATTAGTTTTTTATTATTCAAATGTAGCATCAGGCCTTTTTTTCCTATTTTCTGTATATGCTGTATGTTTGTCCTTAACTTGATCTTTATTATTAGCTCCACTTTATACAAAGCTAACTTTTAGCTACATAAAAGAGATGGTTTTATGGGTAAAAAAAGTCTCCAATTAGTCAAATGACTATAAAAGCTGAAGACTTTGCGATTCTGGATTTGCAGTAGGAAGTGATGTATATGAAAATAAATCAATATATTGTTTGTGTAAAAAAAGAAAACCCTGTAAACTTCACTTTAATCAATTTTATTGACATCCAATAAAATAATAAAATAAATTTGAAATATTGTGTACAAAATCTTTTCAGACACATTAGCTTCCTCCAGAAGTCCAGTCTGCTCTGTTCCTGCTTTCAAACGCTTCTCTGTTGGTCCTTGTTTGTCAAAAAATTCATCCCCCTGCTAACATGGAGAAATAAAGAGTTAAGAGTGAAACAACCTTTCCTACATAATCACACTTGTTCTGTCAGCTGTAGGTATAAGCACAGCTGATCAAACTGCTGGCAATTCAGCAAACTGCTCTTGAAAAGTTCACATCACACACTACTTTGTTTTTCTTGAGGTCACCAGGCATTCCTTTCCCTCCCAATACATTGTTAACTATATGGTCCAGCAGTGTCTCCAGTCCAGGCCGTAGATTGTAACCACATCGTTTTGTTCAGTGGACCAAATGTCTTCTCACCCATCATCTGTTTGATTTTCACCCCCTGAAATAATGTCTTGTTTTTCAGGGATCTGCCAGGGTTTGGACCTGAAGGGTGTTGTTGGTAAAGACATCATCTTGCCCTGTGTCACCAGAGAACTGGATGACAATATGGTGGTGGTATGGAAGGATGGAAGAGACAAGAATGTGATCATCATTAGGGACAACAAACAGACCGACTACAATCCGAAGTTTGAGGGTCGAGTGATCAGCTTCCCTGGGGAATACAAGAATGGTAACTTCTCCATCAAGATAAGCAAACTGAGGCTGGATGATGCTGACTATTACGAGTGCATAATCCCAAACCAACTCTTTACGGTGTCGTTCAACCTGAACGTTACAGGTTAGTTCATTTTTATTGAAGTCAGCAGATTTGTTCTGGTTTTATGCCACATGCTCAAATATAGTTGTTAAACTGCACAGACCCTTCAGGATTCAGTGATATTGAGTAACCAGATCAGGATAGAATATGGAGATACTCAGCTATAACCACATAGAAAAATCTGCCACTGTTTATGAATCAACATTTAGTAAAAGTATTTTACTGCTGTTTACTGATTCTGAGGAAGAACATTGAACTGCTGGTTTAAATGAGTGGAGGATGGAAAACTGATGTAGAGTCTGTTTGTGGGCGGGGTAAAGTCCTCCACTAACTAAATCAAAAATGGGAACATGAGGTAACAAGCAGAGGAAATGTGCAGAAGAAGAGCATCAGAATGGGTCATGCAGTAGATAACAGAGTGCCCCCTGGTGGTAGCTGATAGTAGCAGAATAATCTGCCTGTTGAAGAGAAAGGCCTCAGCAGTTTTTTAATCCAGCCAGGTTTCACAGAATGTTTTTCTTCAAATTCAATATTTTCTGTCATGTAAATGTGTCCATCTGCTGTTTGTGCTGCAGGTGCAAAGAAGGAGACACACACGACTCGTGAATCAGACGCAGACGCAGTGCAAGCCAAACTTCTTGGTGTGGTTGTTGTGCTTCTGATCAGCCTGCTGTCCTGATGCTGCTCCAGATTCAACTTGTAAGAAGACTTTTATCTCAAGGTTTATTCAACAGACAATTTGTTTAAATGCTCTGTTTGTTTGGTAACAATGTAGTCATTATATTTCAGTTCTAGTACCTTAAAGCTCTCGAAAGAACTAAACTTAGTTTAGCCTGTCCTTGGTCACATGACCACTGTTCAAAAAATGATTCTGACTTAAATCTCACAATCAGAATTGTTCAAATTGTTTATGCATTATCAGGCAAAAATGGCCAGTCAAATTTAGTCTGAAAACACAAATATAGCAGTAAATTTGAATTTATCCAGGTTTGTTACTAAATGTAAATCCACATTTACATTTAGTAAATTTGAGTTTACAAAATCAATAACAACAAAGAAGTTATGTGACGATTTTCATGAACTAACAACATAATTGATATATAGTTGAGAATCTTTATTTATTTATTGGGATTTTGACAGAATGACACAGAACAAGAATTCTGAGTTTAAAATCATATTTTTTATTCCACTGGCAGTAATCCTGTCCAGTAGAAAAAATGCTTCATGAGAGTAAAAGAGATGGGAGAATAAAACACACTGGATTTCAAAAGCATGGCTAAAAATCAAATCCTTGTTGGAACCGTCGGTTAAAATAATCACCAGGAGAAAGATGAGAGCCCAGTGTTGGTGACGGTGTGAACATTCACAGCAGAGCGTTGGTTCTTAGAAAAATATTTGGCTCAACTTTATTTGAAGCATAACACTGACTGTCATAAACATAACATCTGTTATGGACATGAAGGAGTCTGAATGGTCTGGCTGTCATAAAGTGTCATTCGTCCATTAAAAGTGTCAATAGAACTCAGCAGAACTCTTAATCTGATAGAAGTTCAGTTTTCAAAGAAGGAATAAAAATGAAACCAAGAAAAATCACCACGTTTCATCAAGACTGAATATGTTTATGAGCAGCAAAATGAAGAGTCTGTTTTGTTTCTGTTCCTGAGTTTATATGTTGCTCTGACTGTCAATTGCTAAGTGCAGTTTAATACATGCTAAGCTACCCACTGTGACTCTACTGTTCATTGTAGAACTCAGAGTTTAGTTTCATTTCCTATCTTTTATAAAGCTGTTAGTATATTGTTACTATACCAGCCTTACCACTGACTGAATACTTATTAGCAGGACTAGATGTGCTTCATGTTATTTGAAGTCAATGCAACACAGGACTAAGGTTTTGGTTTTGCAAAGCCAGAGCAAAGCACCTTTGGATAATTTACTTTACAGAGGAGCACCAGGCTGGTTCTGCATGCACAGAACCCAGAACCTTCAGAAGACGAGCACTGGATGAAGGTTTTTAGTTTAGCTTTTGGTCCCAAACATTTCAAGTCCATGATGACTTGTCTGAGTTTCTCTGTGTTCATTTTTAAATGGAATGGCTTCAACTGTTTCAATCATTTGTTTTTATTTATTGTTTCCTATTGAGAAGTAGGTGTGTTTCTTGATAAATATTGTTACCTTGAAAAAGAGATGTTAACATTTTTGTTTCATCTAAAGAACCTGTGGAGATGCTTTTACTTTATTCAGACATTGAATTATTTGATGTATTGGAACTTGCTGCTGATTTTTGCTTTCAGTTCTTTAAAACAAATGTTATTTATATCCTTTTCACCTGTTCTGAACATCAATTGCTTCTTTTACATCAAAGATTTATCTCACAGGTTATATTGGCTGAATATTCTTTTCAAAATAAAGTTTTGTCAATAATGGACAGTCTGACTGCAGTGTCTTTGTACATCCACATGGTGGCAGCAAACCTCCTGTGATGACGTAAACAGGATCAGCCTGTCTGTAAATAAACTAAATATCTATTATCTTCTTAATTCTGCTGAGATGATCTCCTGTAGGACTAGGTGTTAAATGGTTGCATCCTGATTTTACTGCTGACTGTTCAGTCAGACACACTGTAGCTTCAGAAAGCCTGTAGATGTTGTTCTTCCTCTCAGTTAAGGGCTTCAGGGTGACACTCATCGACACTGTAACACATTGAAGTGATCAGATAAAGCGGACTGGTTGAAAAAGACATCAATCAATTAATCAATCAATCAAACTTTATTTGTATAGCACATTTCAGCAGCAAGGCATTTCAAAGTGCTTTACATCAAATCAAACACAAAAACACAATGCAACATAGAATCAACACAAAAACACAACATCAAGTCAGATTCTGTCAATAAATTTGCAATTGATTACGTTTCAAATAAAACTCTAACCAGGTTCGTCTTTAGTTGAGATTTAAAGGAAGTCAGTGTTTCAGCTGTTTTACCGTTTTCTGGAAGTTTGTTCCAGATTTTTGGTGCATAGATGCTGAATGCTCCTTCTCCTCGTTTGGTTCTGGTTCTGGGGATGCAGAGCAGAACCAGAACCTGAGAGTTCTGGAAGGTTGATACAACAGCAGCAGATCTTTAATGTATTGTGGTGCTAAACCATTCAGTGATTTATAAACTAACAACAGTATTTTAAAGTCTATTCTTTGAGCTACAGGGAGCCAGTGGAGAGACTTTAAAACTGGTGTTATGTGCTCTATCTTCCTGGTTTTAGTTAGAACACGAGCAGCAGCATTCTGGATCAGCTGCAGCTGTTTGATTGATTTGTTGGACAGACCTGTGAAGACGCCGTTACAATAATCAATACGACTGAAGATAAACGCATGGATGAGTTTCTCTAGATCTGGCTGAGACATTAGTCCTTTAATCCTGGAAATGTTCTTCAGGTGATAGAAGGCCGTCTTTGTGACTGTCTTTACGTGGCTCTGAAGGTTCAGGTCAGAGTCCATCACTACTCCCAGGTTTCTGGCCTGATCGCTGATTTTTAGTTGTAATAACTGAAGCTGTGCACTGACTCTAGATCTATAACTCTAGATCTATAACTCTAGATCGTTCCTCTTTAGGTCCAAAGATAACTTCAGTTTTGTTTCTAAGCATCTGTTCAGTGATTGGATGGGTTCTGAGTCTCCTGGTGACATCATAATGTAGAGCTGTGTGTCATCTGCATAGTTATGGTAGCTGATATTATTTCCTGTTATAACCTGAGCTAGTGGGAGCATATAGATATTTAATAAGAGGGGTCCTAGGATTGAACCTTGAGGTACCCCACATGTGACCTTTGACCTCTTTGATGAGAAGTTTCCAATTGAAACAAAGAAATCCCTGTTCTTTATGTACGATTCAAACCAGTTAAGCACTGGACCGGAGAGTCCGACCCAACTCTCCAGTCGATTCAGTAATATGTCCTGGTCAACACTGAGGTCCAACAGAACCAGCACTGTGGTTCTCCCACAGTCCGTATTTATATGGATGTCATTGAACACTTTTACCAGGGCAGTTTCTGTGCTGTGGTGAGACCGGAAACCAGATTGGAAGGAGTCAAAGCGGTTGGTTATCGTTAGGAAGCTATTTAACTGTTTACACACAACTTTTTCAATACCTTTGCTGATGAATGGGAGGTTGGAGGTCAGAGGTCGGCCTGTAATTCTGCAGTAGTGATTTGTCTACATTGTTCTTTTTTATCAGTGGTTTGATTACTGCTGTTTTCAAAGCCTGGGGGAAAACGCCTGATGAGAGCGATGAGTTTACTATTTGGATCAGATCAGTAGCAACAACAGGCAGAACTTTCTTAAAGAAATGTTCTAGAGTTATAGATCTAGAACATCCAGACAGCAGGAACTGGAGCTGAGTTGATTTATAATTTCCTCAAGGGTTTTATAATTAAGTAGTTGAAATTGGGTCATTTTTCCTGTATTTGTTTTGTTTGGGTTCAGTGTTGGTTCTGACTTTATAGTGGATGTGCAGATTAATCCTCTGATTTTTTAATTTTTTTCTGAAAAGAAACTGGAAAACTGGTTGCAGGCAGCAATAGACTGAAATTCAGGTGGTAACGTGATAGGAGGATTTGTGAGTCTGTCAACTGTTGCTAATAAAGCTCGAGCATTGTTAATGTTTTTGTTTATGACATCTGCAAAGAAGGCCTGTCTTGCATGTTTGAGTGTTAAATGATAGTAACATAGTTTTTCTTTATAGATGTCATAATGAACGTGAAGTTTACAGCAGAGTTGTCTTGCAGATCGAACAGTTTGTGCATTTCTCCATGGAGATTTCTTCTTACCAGACACAACCTTCATTTTAATGGAATCAATGAAATCTGAAACTTTAGACTGAAAATCTTTTACCAACTTATCTACGTCATTACAGCTTAAGGATAAGGAAGAAGAGTAGATTTGATGAAATGTTTCTGCTGTGTTTTCAGTGAGAGAACGTTTTGTGATAGTTGCTGTTTGTCCAAGTGGGTTAAAGGATAAACAACTTTCAAAGATAACAGGAAGTGATGCGACAGGGCGCCATCAGTTACAGAGACATTGGAAATATTCACACCCTGACTGATAACCAGGTCCAGTGTGTGTCCTTGAGTGTGTGTTGCTTGTTTGACATGTTGTGTTCGACCAAAAGTCTCTAAGATATTAGAGCTTTTTAGCCCCTCTGTCTTGGGGGTTGTCAACATGAACGTTAAAATCACCAACAATTATTAAGCATTCATAATTAATACATACGAGAGATAGAAGTTCATTCAACTCAGTAAAGAAATTTTCCACATATATTGGAGTTTTGTATAAAGTTAGTGTTAAAGTTCGTTTGAGGCCTTTAATCTCAATTCCAAGATACTCAAAGAGGTGAAGAGACCCAAAGAAATTTTACTACTATTTACTGTATTCTTAAATATTGAAGCCACGCCTCCTCCTTTTTTATGTTTTCTATTCTCACTACATTTAAGCCACCTGCCTCTGATTTCCCAGAGGATCCATCACTCTGCGTTTCTGAGGTCTGAGGCCAGGGTCCAGACATTATTTTTATATCCGTCTTCCCCCAGAATGTGTCTGGTCCCCCGGCACTGCAGAACAGGACATTACCTGTCTGGATCACTACAAGAAAAGTTACAAAAAACAGAAACATAAAATACAGTGGACCTAATTCAAACCTCAGACGGTTCCCCTGCCTAAAGGAACCTCAGACTCAAGACCGTTTGGCCTCCAAGTCACTAAAATTAGCTCTTTTAAATCCCAGATCTCTCTGTGCTAAAGCTCTATTAATCAATGAGCTTTAGCACATTGATTAATAGATGTGCTATTAATCAATGTGCTAATAGCACATCTATTAATGTGCTATTAGCACATGTGCAGTGATAATATTATGCTCAATATTATCACTGAGCATAATATTGATGTTGTTTCTGACAGAAACATGGTTGAATGACAATAATGAACCGATCGTACTAATTGAATCTGCGCCTCCTAACTACAATTTATGAAGTGAGGTCTGTAGCATGAGTGCTAAGGAGAGACGTCCCAATTAGAACCTGTTGATTCATTCCGTCTGTAAAATTGAGAAACTCTGGTCCAGAAGACATTTCTCCAAAGGTGTCTTGTGAATCCTGTGAATGAGTGGATGAGCCAGGAGGGGGCGGAGGAGGAAGGGAACCAGTCGCTCCGTCTCCAGTCGATGTTGTATCAGTTTGTTTTGGCTCCTGATACGTGGAGGGTTCCATCCTAATCAGACGTCCTCGAGCCTGTTCTTCTGAAGCGACGATGACGTTACTGTCCTTGTTGATAAAATAAAAAAGGTTTGCAGTGAGTAGCTTTATTCCATGTTTATTAAGATTGCATGTTTATGAAGTTACATGGGTGCATTTCTTTAGTAACTTGTCTTTACTGTGAACCTGGATGCGTTTAAAGCTGACGCCCTCTGGTGGCCGGTGGTCTTTAACGCTCCCTCTGTTTCCCCAGCCTTCCTGATAAAAGCTGTTCAGAAAACTGATGCCACTTCATGATTCCAGAACCATTCCTTTTTCAGGTTCATGTTTAGCTCTCTGAAGGCTCCAGCAGAGCATTACCTACAGGCTGAGGTCTAGACTTTGACTAGGTCAAAGTCTAGACTCTGTTTGGGATCCTGGTTCAGATCATGACCTGTTGAGCTTCAGCTGCTGGACAAATATTTATGGGACATATCCCAACCACATCTGAGATTCCTGCAGCTCAGTGCAGCCTAGAGGTGAACAAGTTTCACTTCCGCCTTCTTAGTATTTATGGTTCACTGCTCCACGTTCTCGACAGTCACCCAGACAATAGGAAGTGGAGAGCGGTCTCTCTGCGCCGCCTCACAGCAGCTGACTTGGTACCGCTCCACTGGATGAAAGCTGCTGATGGATCTGCTGTGGGTGGTTCTGCTGCTGGTTCTGGTCGGATCAGAGGCCCGGAATATAACAGAGGTTAAAGCAAAACTGGGTCAGAATGTGACTTTGACCTGCACTATTGATGCTGATGACATCTACTGGTTCCTGGAGGTTCACCTCAACCTCAGACTCGGTATTGGACGAACTTTTTCCGAATCACAACCCAGCTATTTCTCTCCTGACTCTGAATCCAAGTATGTGATGTCTGGGAACCAGCTGCTGATTAAAAACGTCTGTCTAGAGGACATCAGGCTGTACTACTGTGGCAAGAAGAAGAACAAGATCATAGATTATGGAGACGCCTTCAGGCTGCACACAAACAAGAACCATCTGAAAACGTCACAAGGTTGGTTTTTATCTACAACACCCAGATTTGGTAGCATTTCTAGGATAAATCAGCCTGAAATATTGCTGTTGAGTTTTTACTGTATTATTTTACAGACAGTAAAGCATCTTTAATATCACATTAAAATTAAAAGATAACTTTCTCCGGTTTTCTTATTCCTCATGTTTCAGCAGAAGTGAAGTTACAGAACATTTCACTGCATCTGCTGCAGATTTTCCTTCATTTTGTTTGCAGCTTTTATACACCACATTGTTTTCTCTTTATATTTTCATTCCTCGTCCTCCGTCTTCAGGTATATTTATGTCTTTGTTCAGCTGTTGCCACTAAAGGAACGGCCTCTTGGCATTTATACTGTTGTCAAAAGCTTGGCCGACGTTCTCTCCTTATTCTTATATGGTCTCTCAGATAAAATGTTTGTTTTCAACGACTGGTAGCAGAAAACAGACTATGAAAGAGAAACGACATTATAAAAACAACTCTTTAGCACAAAATATGAGATATGCATTAATATGCAGATGTGCCAGCATGTCTGAATGTCTGGATGCTGGTCAGGATCTTCTATACATTCAATCGTCTTTTGGACTTAAAGTTTACTGTCCACCAATCATTTGCTGAGAGGCAGAGCGAACTTACAGAGTAAGTTAATAAAAATATATATATATATTTGAGCACATTTTAATCTAAAATGGAAACTTATTACTTGCTACCAGAACAGATGTTTGGTTCTCCATCAGATCACTGCTGCACTGAAACTCCAGAAACATCTGAGACCTGGTGGGATTTCAGTTTATCCCAGTCTCTAATAAACTGGCCAAAGTCTAACTGACCAGACATTTATTTTTCTGTGTTGGTGCATCAGGACTTCATGTTTCTCCTGTGGATGATATTTTATTCTCTATTTGTGCTGTGAATACTCTGTAACCTCCGTGTGTCGCTGCCAGTCTCTTACAAAAGACATTTTTAATCTCAGTGGGATTTTCCAATGAAATAAAGGTTAGTGGTAATAAAATGTAACTAATTTCTTTATTCGCAGAAGCTCCAGTTACGACGACTAGCAGCCCGATTGATTGGCAGAATAAAGTAGCTGCTCCAGTTTCGTTCTCTCTGAACGTCTTCCTTACTTTTGCTCTCGGTGAGTTTTGGTGTTTCTACTTTTGTTTGTGGTTGGTTTGTTTATTTAAACAGCAACAGTATGTTGAGATAAACTACACAGCACATTCAATTATGTAACATTCTTATACTAAAATATAGAGGCAAGATATGAATTTGCCTATAGAATTAACTATTTGCGTCGTGTAGCAGTAATAAAAATTACATTAGAGGTTATGACATGTTAGAGGTGGTAACATTTTAAAAGAGTTCAGAATAATAAAGCATCAAATTACATACATAATTCATGTTTAATAAATGTTTGGAGCTCAAACAAGTATTTGGCTCGTCGCATACCGTTTGTACTTCCTAAGCGAGGATGTCGGACATGTTGGAATGTGCTGATGAATTTACTGATCTGATCTTCTGCTGTCTGCAGTTCTTACTTGTGTGTGTGTGAAGATGAGAAACCGCTGCTGCTGCAGGGCCAAGGACTCTGCAACATACATCATAGAGAACCAGGACACGCCGAACCCACAGGTAAGAAACAAGAAACGAGTCTGAGGGATGCTTTCACAGTTCAAGGTGCTAAAACCAGAAACTGTTCCAGGCTGAACGTGAAGTTGGTCACTTCAGAAAAACACCTCGACTTAGAGAAAGGAGAAATTACTGCACACAGACAACTCCTTTTAACTACTGCCAGATTTAATATCGGTCAGTCTGTTGGCTGACGGAAGGAAACTCTCCTAAAGAAGAGCTCTATCCCTCTACAGCAGCACTGACTGCAGGTTCCCTACAGAGGAAACAGAAACCATTAACCTGCTAACATTCCTTTACTGACAGCAGGATCAACCTGAGCCATGAGAGCAGTGACCTCTGCTCCTTCAGAACCAGCAGCTCTGTTCTCACTGTCCTGGTGTCTCGTTTCAGTACGAGGAGATCCAGTTCCCTCCCACTCCGGTTCCGGTTCGGGTTTCATCAGAGTGCATCTACTACAAAGCTCAACATCCCAACCCCAAGATGTGTCAATACTGAGTCACACCTGGACAGGTGAGCCGGTTCTGGAGCTGCTGCTCCGTCTGAGGAGAGTCCAGGAAGTCCAGGCCTGATTCAGCAGAGCTTCCTGCTTCTGAACGCTATGAACTCTGGGAAATGACCGCCGGCCGAAGGAGTCTGAGCCAGTGACGTTGTATATGTGAGTGTATTTATTAGTTTCTGTTCTAGTTTTAGTTCCTCTGATTTGTTTTGGGACGTCAGTGATAATAAAAACAGGATGTCTAAATATAATCAGCGTTGGTTTTCTGTCCAACTGAAGAACCGCAGCAACAAGCCAAAAGTCCCCAACGACAGCAAGCTGCCAGCTGATTGGCTAGAAGCTCTACCTGCAGGACACAAGGTGTCATGAGGTTTGTGCAAAACAGACCAAACCGGAACAGGAACGTGAAAACCATTGTGGTAGATTTAATAAAAAGTTACAACACACTTATGAGAAAATACTTGTGGGTGAGAAACAGGGCAGAGCTTAGAGAATTAATTAATCAATAACTTTATTGTTGTTTAATAAACTGATCAGAAGCACAACGAGAAAAAAAACCTGAAAAATGAATGAATTAAACAAAAAGGCTGACAGGAAATAATCATTAATGTTTAATTAAATACTTAATAAAACGTGAGAAAAATCAAAGAACCAAAGGAAATGAGGCTCAAACTAAAACGTGACGAGTTGTGAGTTTAGTAGATGTTGTTTTGTTGTTGTTGTTGTTCTTGTTCTTGTTGTTTTTGTTGTTGTTGTTGTTCTTGTTGTTGTTTAGCTTTAGCCACTTCATGGTTTTATTATTAGCTATAGCTTCAGGAAACCTGACCCTGTACATCCTGTTATGAATGAAGTTATTAATCATGGTGAAAGTTCAGGAGATGAAGATCTGACTGCAGTCACCGGGGGATGGCACAGAACCTTCTGCCTGGCTCCAGAACCGCTCACTGGACCCAACAGAACCAGAACCTGCATGCATGAAACACAAACCAACATTAGCTCACTGCTGCAAACGGCAACTTAAGAAAGTCACTACTTGCCTCTGATAGAAGTTTTCCATCAATTATTATTATTATTTTATTTTTTTGTCTCACAGCTTATTGTAAGAGGTCAAAGGTTGTTGAGGTTCACTTTCGTTTAGACAATAAAAGATTAAAATCATAAATATTTTAGGTGAGTTTTGGGTTTTTGTGGTTTAATGTCTGCTGCACATTAACCTCCATGTTTTACATGCCGAGCTGCGTTTTGGTTTCTGTGCATTGCAACATCTGTTGGTGTCTGGAAGGTTAGCCTGAACCCAAAGAAGACCACATCAGAACCGGAGCTGCAGAACTTCCTCCTAACATGAAGGCACCGTCTGCTGTGAACCGAGCTGAGATCAGACGGCTCGTCTTCATCTCTCCTTCCAGACTGAGTCACTGATGCAGCAGAAACAAAATAAAGAAGTGATAGTTTGGATGTTTACTTGAATCATCTGCCCATGATGAGCAGAGCGGTTCTGTTCTAGTCCTGTCTGAACCATCATGGATCTTTATCAGGTCCATCTGACTCTGCAGACGTCTCGCTGATGCACGGCGATGGTTGCTACATGCACAGAACCAGCCGACCTGCAACAGAACCACAGTCAGACATCCGTGCACAACCGCAGAGCTGCATCTGGTTCTGAAGACACAAACACTGACCTCAAATGTATGTCACAAGACTTTCAGAAGAGATTTGAAAGCCGCGGTGTTTCCTTCACCTTCTGAATAACTAGTGACTTTCTGTTCACAGCGCACTCCTCCACTGGAAAAGTGCCAGAGGTTAGATGTGTTGAAAGGGGGTTTCTGTACATCAGCCTCGTGCTCCCCGCCCCCCAACCTCGTGCCAGTCCTGTCACACCTTCCTCCCCTCAAACGGCTCCAACCTGTAACACCTGTGATCACTGTTACAGGAACTGCTCTGTTTCTGCAGCAGTCAGGTTTTCCTGCAGGTCTGAACCAGGGACGTTTCTCTGTACGCAGACGACACCGTCGTATATCTGCAAGGTCTCACAAAAAGGTTTTCCAGAACTTTCTGATATGTTTCAGTTGATGGGTGGAATAATTCAGTGCCAGATGGTTGGTTATGATTTTATAAGCAGTAAAACAACAAGCAGATGGAGATTTATATGCTTTTATCAATAACTTTGATTAATTTTTGCCAAGAAATTTGCAAAAATGTGTCAAATTTAGGAATCTTTTTAGCTTTACCCACATCAGATTGAATTAATCTAATTGATCATAAAATACGAGCAAATCTGTAATGTAAAATGAAAGTATTTAAGCAGATGGATGTTTTAAAGCAACTTGTTTGAGGATAATATCAGAATCAGGAGCCTAAAGGCCAACATGTTGAGAAAGGAAGAAACAGACAGTATTTCTAGTTAGCTAAATTGAGAGAGTTCAAGGAGCTGCTAACCACAGGGAAGTTTGGATTAATCACACTGAGTTGAATTCTAGAGAAACCTGTAGAAACCACTTCCTCTTTTCAGTGCCGTCTGAAGGAAACGGAAGGTTAGAGACGATTTCAACGCCGTCAGCATCAGAAATAAAAGTCATATTTACTGGATTGAAGCTGCTGTTTACTCAGCCAGCTGATTCTGAGTCAACCTGCTGAGGGTCAGCTGGTGCTGCATCATCACTCCTCTGTAAAACAAAGGTCAGAGGTCAGACCCAGTTTCCTAAAACTTCCACTGAAAGTTTCTGCTGCCTGCTCAGATCTTATCCCATGACCTGCTGACACCGACACACACTAACAACCAGAACCACTGAGGTATGGAACCAGCAGTCGGTCCGGACTCTTCGGAACCAGACAGAACCGTTTAGAGATCAGCTGCAACCAGAACTAAACATGGCTGCTTGATTCTAAATGTTCTGTTGGTCCGTTTGTCACAGCACTCCAGAAGAACCAAGACCCAAATGTCCCTCTGGCTCCCCCTGGAGGACACCAGAAGTGAAGGCGACTCAACTGAACATCAGAGACCTTGAATGGTTCCTGGTACCAGACATATGGTACCGTCCTCCTGTCAGCAGAGACCGGCCCAAAAGTCAGAAAACACCCAGAGAGTCAGCTGTCCTTTGAGTTAAGGTCAGAGGTCAGAGGTCAGAGGACGACAGAAAGACAGCAGCAGCTGAAATATATCCGCTGCTGATGATGTGGAGAATATTTTCTAGACCCGTTTGGGTCCAGAAACCCAAATGGGTTTCAGGTGGGCCTTTGTAAACCCAACGGCCTGTCTGATACCACAGCTGATCATCTCCACACCTTTCTGACCCAACTGGACCCGTCCGGACCCGTTTCTTCTGACCCGCTCCTCTGTCGGTTCTACTCGGTGTTCTGCTGCAGTACTGAACTGATCCACATGGGGGAGCTGTTCATCTACACATTAAAGCTCAGAGTTCCTGAATGATGTTTATTAATTCAGCAAACTTCCAGACCTTCTGGATCAGAACCGGTCCGGTCAGGAGTTCAGGTCCAGAAGGTTCTGCTTCAACCCAGAACCTGAAAAATACACCAAATATTATCTGTTTATTCAACTTTATGCATAAAATAAAAAGTTCTGTTCATATTAAATGAAAAAGTGGATTTTTGTTTTGCAAAATCAGAATGAAATGTTGCTGTCCTTTCAAAATAAAAGCTCTCAGCTCCTTATTTACTGGTCATAATGACAGTAGTTGATGTTGATGAAGATGATGGTTCATATTTTGAAGTAACCAGAACCTTCAGCAGAACCAGAAACCCGGTTTGATCCAACAGAAACCAGGATCAGAACCGCTGCAGTTCCTCCTGTATCCATCAGGTGGCGCTGAGCCTGATGATGATTCCTCCTTTAATGGATCAGCAAACATCTGAAACATGAACTTAATGTGTTTATAGAACAGAACCTCCGTCCTGCTCTGGTGTTCCTCTTGGATGTGTTTTAGGAAAACTTCTATTCCTACTGATGGAGGTTCTGCAGGTTTCTGACCCGGTCCAAGAGAACCAAAGGATGGTTCTTTAGGATCCTGGAGAACTTGGTGACTATAAAATGATATAAAATGTAATTTGACTTTCCGTGCTGCTTTCAGAGTAATGGCTTCCTCCTCTCTGATTGGCCCTTCAGTTCACATCGGTTCTGTTTTCGACCCGCTTCAGCGGCGTTTCTGGACCGAACCGGTTCTACGAGCTTATAACTGGGTTCTCCTAGACGGGTTCTCCTAGACGGGTTCTGTTAGACGGGTATGAGCTCCAACAACCAGAAGACAGGTGCTTTATTTTGAAAATCTGGCGCTGGGAACGTCACTGATCGTTTAGAGTCATTTGATCCATGAGCGCGTGAGCGGCGGAGGAGGCTGAGTCCGCGTGGGGAGGAAGAGGAGGAGGAGGATAAACCCTCCACACTCAGGCACGCGACGGACCGAGAAGAAAGGCTCGGACGTGGGATCGTCCGCGCGCCACTCCGTGGATTGTTCCCGCGTGGAAGAAATCTGCCGCTCCGCGTTTTCCTGCTTCAACCGCAGAAACTGTTTGGATGTGATTAACTGCCGCTGGCGGGACTCTGCGCGCGCGCGGCGTGGCGCGTGCGTGCTCAGGTGTGTGCGCGCGCGTCCACAGGTAACTCATTAACGCCTCCCTTTGTGTTTACATGGAGGAGCGCGTGAACGGAACAGGAAGAAAGCGCGAGCCTCTCGGTGTTTGTTGAGCGCGCGCACGTCGCCGCACGCGCGGGTCGATGAGGATGGATTTGTGGGATTTCCGACTTTAACCGGATGGATGTTCGAGCTGAAAGAACAGGAAGTTCGGTTCGGAAGGAGGATCCGGGTCCGTGATGGAGAACTTCAGGTCGGTTTGATGAGTTACAAACATGATCATATCATCAGTAATATTGATTGATTATTGGCTTAATTGATGTGGCGTTCAGGTTTAATTGGTTTCTGCAGCTGTAGATCTAAGTGTTCTAGAGTTTCTGTCTGCTGCTGGTTCAGCTTTTAGAATCTCAATCTTTGAGAAACTTAATCAGAAAATAAAGTAAAACTGTAACTGTTTAATTGGTGATTTATTTTTTGTTTGTTTTCCTCATTCACCTGTTTCCAGCGTAAATATCACAACTAAAATATTCAGCTTTTCTACATTTTGTAGATAATATAAAGTCTACCACATGTTTGCTCTTCGTTGCTTTATTTAGTAAAAAAGCTGGAGGCCCCGGAAATTGAGTCGGGTGTTCAGGGGCCACAAACACAACAGACCTCCTCTAGAAACACTAACAGTTTAAACAGCAGATAAAATTTAATATTAGAGACTTATGATAACTTTTATCGAAACTGAAAACAAACCTGGAACTAAAAATGACCAAAACCAGTTGATTCAGTTTAATGACGTCATAATTTATCATTATTAGACCGGTAATTATAATGATAAGCTCTAATGCTCACAGTGGAAACCATCTTAGCGCAGCTGCAGAAGCTAACAGCCACAGACGTCCTGATTTCTGCTGTTTGGTGAAATACAAAAATAAATGGAGTTTCTATCCAGTTGGATCTCAAGGTTTCAGTTTGGACCGGTGGTTCTGGTTCAAATGACAAACAGCATTAATTAACCAATTAGCAGCAGACGTTAATTGATGTTGCTAGTTGAATGTCCCTGCATGGTTCTGGTATCTGTGTCCACTGGTCCCTGGAAGTTGGACGTCTCCGTTTTCAGTTGATTCTACGTAAAAACCACCAAAACAGAAACAGGAAATTTCTGATGTTGCATAAATCAGGGATCTGCTTCTGAAGATGGACAGTCTAGTCCAAACCTGGTCCACCATTGGACTCCATAGGAAGGACTGCTTTGGGTTGGACCGATCTGTTGTCGCAACGTTAACCAAACCTGGACTGGACCTTTTACTGATGGTTACTGGCTGTTGGATTGTTAATGGTTGCAGAGATGTTGCTGGTAGGAAACTGTAAAAACTGGTTGCCATGATGGTTGCTATGAGAAGACTGATTGGTTTCCATGACAATAGATCAGCCACTAATCTTTCTAGTGGAAAACCTTGATTTGTTTTGGATTCAAAAGTAACCTATGTTAAAATAATATATATAGTTATTGTTTGAAAGCGTGCAGTGAGGTCACTGCTGTAGCATTAGCTGTAGCGTTAGCTATAGCGTTAGCTGTAGCCTTAGCTGTAGCATTAGCTGTAGCGTTAGCTGTAGACTTAGCTGTAGAGTTAGCTGTAGCATTAGCTGTAGACTTAGCTGTAGCATTAGCTGTAGTCTTAGCTGTAGTGTTAGCTGTAGCGTTATCTGTAGTCTTAGCTGTAGCTTTAGCTGTAGTCTTAGCTGTAGCAATAGCTGTAGACTTAGCTGTAGCGTTAGCTGTAGTCTTAGCTGTAGCGTTAGCTGTAGCATTAACTGTAGTGTTAGCTGTAGCGTTAGCTGTAGACTTAGCTGTAATCTTAGCTGTAGCATTAGCTGTAGACTTAGCTGTAATCTTAGCTGTAGCATTAGCTGTAGTCTTAGCTGTAGCGTTATCTGTAGTCTTAGCTGTAGCATTAGCTGTTTGCTGTATTCCTTTGTCTCTATATGAGCAGGAAACAACAGAACGTTTCAGACACAGACCCGTCTGGGTTTGTAACATTTATTAATCTTTTTTTGACCAGAAGCTTTTCCTCTAAATAACCAGACGAAATGGCAGAAATGGTTTCAGCTCTGTGCAGATGTTAAATTTCACGTTCACTAGCGAATAAATGCTGAACACAAAGAGCTCATCATGGAGGAAAAATCCTCCAGGAAGCTGCAGATTATTTCCCCTCGGTTGTAAACCTGCTGGAGCAAAACGTGCAGGACCGTGTGTGTTTGCGAGGACATCCATCATCAGCCTGTGTTTCCAGGCGTCCTGAACCCTGACATGAACTCTGCAGCCGGGCTGGAATGTCCCGTCTTTGATGGCTCTGTAATGTGTTCACACAAGCGTGCGAGGACGTGAGCACACACACACGGCTGTCCTTCAGCAGCCGCCAGATAAGAGCTGTTATTGAAATCCCAGCCTGCTAACAGCCATCAATTACTGTGTGTGTGTGTGTGAGGGAGTGTGTGTGTATGTGTGTGAGGGAGTGTGTGTGTATGTGTGTGAGGGAGTGTGTGTGAGGGAGTGTGTGTGTGTGTGAGGGAGCGTGTGTGAGGGAGTGTGTGTGGCAGCCCTTCAGGCGGCTGTGTGTATCCGCCGAGCGCCGCTGATACGTTTTCTCTCCGTAGGATTATGAGTTCCTCGGGAAAAGCGGTGACGTGCCTTATCAGCCCTCCGGCTGGGCGATAAAACCAACACACACACACACACACACACACACGTCAGTTTCCAGGCTCTTTGTGTGTGTGTGTGTGTGTGTGTGTGTTTGCAGCTGGAATGTGCAGCGCACACACCAGACTGAGCAGAGAAAATCTGACCTGAAGAGAAAAACAAAACCTCCCCTCAGACTTCGACTGAAACTGGTCACCAGTGCCGGTTTCTGAAATTCATTTCATATTAAACTGAATTTATTATGGCGCCAGGACAAAATGTTGATAAAAATAATATGTACTGGTATGTTAACAAATACTTCTCATCACTACAGATTCATTTTTTTACAGTTAAATGAAGGGAAATTCTGATTAAAACAGCCAGAAAGACAAAGTTACTCAGAAATCTTGTCTTCTCTAGATATTTTTTGAGAAAGCAACTTTTATGATTAAATAACTATTCATTATTGCAGAATATATAATGACATGTTGACTATGGTTATATTTATTAACTATTATAGGTCACTAATTTGTCCTTTGGAGAGTTATATCACAGTATCATCAGCATAGCGTGTGATCCTCACTGTTCTTTCAGGACACTTTGTTCGTTTTCTACCAAATTGGTTCTGGTGCTAAACTGCTGCTAGCTCCTGGTTAGCAGCTTTGTTTTCCTGCTGACATTTAACTGTGGTCCAGGTGAACTGGTTCTCTCTGAGCTCCTGTTCTGAGCTGGGACAGCAGACAGAACGATTCCTGTCAGGAGGGCTGATATGTTTTGAACTCTTTGAGTTATCTACTTTAACTCAAACAACTTTTAGTTGACCAATATAATGCAGATGTTGACCATGACTTATAAAACGAGGTTGGTTTGGACCATGAAAATTGACCATTTGCCTTAAATCTCACTTTCTGAACTCTCCATTAAATATATTTCCATCTTGGATCAAGTTAAAACCAGTCTAACTTCATGTTGGTTCTGTTTTCCTTCTGGCTGCAGACATGGTGGCCAGAGCGTTGTCCTCCTGGCAAACGGTCCCATCTGAAGCTGAAACCAGAGGTATTCGGGTCCAGAGCATGGAGAGGTGAAAGGTCAGCCTCACTGATGTTTCTGGGCCAAAAGCTCTTCTCACTGCAGATCAGGTTAAAGCTCCATCTGACTGGGTTTGATAGAACTAGTTTGACCAGATGTTGACCTGAAAGTAGAGAACTATTGGTTTATTTCCTGCAGAAGCACCCTTCCTTTATCAGTGCATGAAATATAGAAACACTTTTTCTTAATGAATGTATCAAAACATTAAAAGGCTTTGAATGTTGCATCATTCACTACAGTTTTATAAAATGTGCAAATAAAAATTTGCAACTCCAAAATTGTGACTGACTACAAAATTATTAGATTTAAAAGCTTTTGAGTAAATGCTGAGACGTCCATATTGAGCCACGTTCACTCAGACTTTGTTGTTCCTGGAGGTCATCAGCAGTTCTTCTGACTCTCTGAACCTCTTTGGTTTTGAGTCAACCAGACTTTAAAAAGCCAAAGGGACAAACCAGCGTTGATTCATTTGTTTGTTTTCACATTAAAGTGCAAAAGGATTGTTGGGGCCACTTTGGATTCTATATTCCATCAAACTCATTCAGACCTAAACTTTGAACCCATCCAGTGATCTTGGTTTCTAATGTCCATTTTCTCTGTCTGCTTACTTTTAGTCGTTGCTAGGAGTGTCAGATGTTTTGGTTTCTGACCAGAACCATCATCTGTTCTGAACTTGCTAGGTTCTAGTAGAAGTAGCCACTTATCCAATGATTTGTGGAAAATAATCTTGTCGATGAATGCAGCTTACTTTTCCTTTTCATGTTTCAGGTAGATGCCAGAACAGCTCACAAGATGAACCCCCTAGCAGCCCTCAGCATTGACCGAAACGCTCTGGTGGGGGAAAGTATCCGCCCCCATGGAGGACTCATCTACCCGGGCATCCATCCTCTTTCTGCACAGAAGCCCCAGGATCCTGGTGCCTCCCTGCGACTTGGCTATGACCTCCTGTATAAGCCAGCTGTACCCCTTCTGGAAGGCCAGAAGTCTGTCAATGGATGTGCTGAACTATATAAAAACTCTCCTCCAGGGCTGCAGAAGCCTCTGCTTGTCTCTGCTGCAGAAGGGAATGGCCTGGGATTGAACCCCCGGTCTCTGCCTGTGGAGAAGCAGTCAGAGGGGAGTCTGAACGGTGCGGGTAACTTTCTCCGGTTGCCTTGGATTAGCCCATATATGGATGCTTCAATGTACCCCTTCCTGGACATGGCGTACAAGACGTCCCTCTTGTCTGCATCGCCCTTCACCCAGCAGCAGCTGGCGTATCAGACTTTATGTGCCACTGGAAGTAACACACCTGGAGATGAACGACTTTTCTTCATTTCTCCATACTCTCCGGCTCATGTTGCCTCCTCACTGGCTCATCCCATCAGGATGTCCTCAGTCAACCTCACCCGGGCCGTCCTCTCCTCTCCGCCCCACAGACAGGACAAGACCTTGCAGGGCTTTGGAGCACAGTTGCCTCAAGAGCTTTCTGCTTTCAGCCCCGGTTCTCAGACTCGCCAGGAGTCCCAGATGCAGAGGGAGCATTCTGAGTGTCAGCGTGATGTAAAGGCGTGTCAATCTGGCTCTACCAAGAGCGCCGTCAGCAGTGGCACTCACGTTAACTCATCTGCAGTGTCCCAACCGGCCACCTCAGATCCTCAGAAGCATCTTTACAAGAAGGCCACTTCGCCCTCACTTCCTGCTTCACATCCCTTCTACCTGGCCTCCCAGCGCAGCCGCAACTCAGGCAGCAGTAATACCAAAGACTCCAACTACAACGCTGAAACGCACTCAACACGTGCAAAGACGTCACCAGGCACCGCTGTACCTCAGAAAGCTTCCAAAAACCTGGAAGGAAAAGCAAATCCTGCTGAAGAGTTGGAAGAATTTCCAAATAAATTCGCGTCCAAAGCGCCAGCTGTGGCCAGTTTGGGGTATTTACAACCATCTCACTACAGGGCAGGAGCCAATCAGAAGCAAGACCTCAAAGAGGGACGACCTCTACCCATTAGCTCTTTGACCTCAGATCATGAAATGACCTCTGGGGTTATCACTGACCGTAACATTTGCTCCCAAAATACAAGTAGTGCAGTGGACATTACTCAGAATCAGCAGGAATCTCCAGTTCCATCTGAATCTGTGGGGCAGCTAACCAGTGTTCCCAGTACGGCATCTTCTGGACAATTTCCTGCCTCCAAATCAAAACCTGAATGGCCCAAAGTTTCTACTGCTGATTCTGTAAAAGGCAGCAAAGGGGAAACTTGCTCTAGAAAACAGAGTAAAAATCCTTCAAAGCCCGACTCTAAAGAGAGCCAACCGGATCCGTCACAGTACCAACAGTTCAACCCAGAAAACAAAAACTCCTCCAACCAAACTCATAGGGACTCTTACCTACCTCATAGTTTAGGTTATGCTAACCGCTACGTCCCATACTCTGTTGCTGAGACTCTGTCAATGCAGCGAATGACAACCAAGGGCCACGTCTTCCCCCATCCACTGTTGCTTGGCAACAGCAACTTTTACCAGTCACATGGCCTCCCGTATGGAATATTACCTTACCAGAGCTCAGATAAGATGGCGTCCATGTCTGACTGTCCAGGTCTCGAAAACAAAGATCCAAATCATAATTTGTCCAAGATCCAAAGTAAAACCAGAGATGAAGAACAATTCATGAATCAGAAAAGGCAGGATGGTAGCCGTGGTTACAAGAATGACGACGAGAATGAGAAAACCAAGAAACCAGCTTCAAAAGCAGCTCCAGATAAAACCCAGTCTGCTGCCAGGGACGATGTAGTTTGCATTGATTTGGTACATGAGGAGAAAAATGACAACAACTGCAACCCTCTCATGGAAGTTCCCCTCAAACAGGGAACCAGTGGAGGGAACCAGTTCAAAGGCAAGAAGTCATGGCTTCCAGAAGGATCTCAATGGATCCAGAATGCAGAGCAGAGTCGGAGCTCGCTAGCCCAGACTCCATCCAGCTGTTATGTTTCACCTTCTGGTAGCCAACAACTCTCAGAAGAGGAGAAACCAGAAAGTCCATTTCCAGACATCCCAGAAGAGCTGACAATGCAGTGTGCCCGAACGTCCCCTTGGCAGTTCTCCAGAGACTCTAAAGCTTCTGGTGGCGATGCCACAGTGACACCAGGAGCTGTTTCACAGGAAGCACAGCCTGAATCTTCAAGTAAATGTGACGGCCCTCCAGAAAATCCAGTCTCATTGGTTCCCAACGGTGGTGAAGGTAGTTCTGGTGAAACAAAATGTACAATCATCAGTCCAAATACTCCAGCTTTGGTTGGTGGTGATCTGTCTGAAAGTCCAGGATCCACCAGTAAGGGACTGGTTTCTAATGATTCCAGTCCTCAGGTCCCATCATGGAGCGTGTTAAATCCCAGATTCCCAACTGAGAAAGTCACAAACTCTCGGCCTTCCCTGTATCTGAGCATTGACCCCAAAGACCCAACATGTACCACAGACAGAAGTCCAAACGTTGGGGGATCAAGTGGCATTAATGTCGGTTTGAAGGTATCAGTGAATGAACCCAGAATTTTCAGTTGTTCGCCTGGTGAAAATAAAAACTCTGTTGTTTCAAGCTGTGGAAACGACATTGAACCGTTTGGGAACGGTGAGAACCACAACGCTACATGGCCCAGTTTCAGCTTGAGGGCTCCGGCTTTTGGAAAAACCAGCCCAACCAGTGGGAATGCCGCCTTAGATGGTCTCATGTTGTTCACAAACAGCAACCACAGGCTCTCCTCATCTGGAAGTTTCACTGAAGGCCCTTCTGGTCCGAACCTTTTGGCTACCGATGGAGTTCACAGTAACCTGACCCCACATGTTGACAAAGACCTTCTCATCAAGGCCAGCTGTGGAAACAAAGGGAAGAATCTGCAGGATAATGTAACTCTCCTGGAAGACGACCCTGAAGACTCTGATGGCTGCAGAAACAGGCAGTCAAGCTTCAGCAAGAAGATGACAAACTCCCCTGGCTGTGTGGGCGGCCATCTTAAAGACATGACCTCTGACCTCCTCTCTGATGTCAGCGAGCAAAGTCCTCTACAGGTAGGAGAAAGTCTGACTTCTTTACTTAAATAATCATGAATACCTTCAGCCTGTTGTTGTTTGGTAGATTATTGGTTTTCCAGGATCATAAACGTAATTTAACTCAGAAAAGAAACTTCATTTGGTGAATTATTCCTGCTGTAAATCAGGATGGTACCGTATGTCAGATTTATGTTCAGGTCTTGGTGAAGTTCATCAGGTTTTGATTAGGCCATGATCAGATGAGCACCAATGGTTTGATATCAAATGTTTCACAGGTCCAACGATTTCCTGGGAATAATTTCACTTTTATGTCAGACTGAAGGTCGGATCTGAGGAATTAATATTGCTGGACTATTTATTAGATATGTGATTATTTAACTTTGTGGTAGTTGCTCAGTTTTTCTCCAGTGAGTTAAAATCCGTAGACGTCTTTAGTTCAGTAACTATGAGTTACCGAGGGAACATCTGGTCTCAACCTGAACACATGCAGGACGTTCACACTGGACCTTGGTTCATATTTCCTGATGGCTGGGCCAGCTGTGGTGTTCTGGGTTTAAATCCCTCCTGGACCTGCCGGTTCTCCATGGATCGGACCCAGAACTCAGGATGGGATTTCTCTGTCTGAATGTTTCTGAGCAGCAGGATGGTGTTTTTCTTCTTCTCCATCTTTATTTCGGGTTCTGGATGCAGTATTACGGGATATAAATGACATGACAGTTTTATTTCTGGTTATGTGACAGCAGAGCGGCTCTGGGTCTCTGATAAAATCTGCAGAAACCTGATCTCAGCGTGGAGAAACCAGCGCTGCGTGTTCTGCTGTCAGCCGGCTGGCCGGCGGCTCCTGAAGGACGGCGGCGCTCTCATTAACTCGCTCGTCCTTCTCCTCCGGGTGCCGGCGGATCCGGGCCGCAGCGCCGGATGGATTTGTAGGTCGTTTCACGGGCCATTAATTTTAAAATGGGTTTGTGGTCAGGGCAGATGGAGGTGCGACAGAGAGGAGGGGGAGGCTGAACACGAGAAGCTGCTTCCACGCAGGTTAGAGGAGGAAGACTCACAGCTAAACCTGCAGTTTATCTCCGTTTACTGAGCTTAATGCTAATTTTATATTCATCATCTGTGTTGGCATGTTTCAGGACAGTTTTTGCTTCATCAGACTCCAAACTGGAAGGAAATAACTTTCTTTGTCCCAGATTCTGATTTACAAATCAAACATCATGAAAACGCAGCAGCAGTGAAGAGTCCTGATGATCTGAATGAAAACATCCTGTAAACTACAGATCCTCTATTTTCTCCACAGATATCTCAGAATTAGCATCGGCTCAAACGATACAGAAAAACAGACATTAATGCTCTGAATCATACGTTTATTTAATAACTGCTCCAGTACAGCAGCACATTTAAACCCACCAACAACTTCACAAACTAACGTAAAAACAACTTGAATCTGTTCAGTCAGAGCAAATAAATGAATCATAAACTGAAAGGAACTAAAACAAGAGCTTGACTATGTTGGTCAAACATAAAAACATCCATCAGGTTGTGAACCGGCGGCGTTTCTTTAAAGGAAGTTCAGTGGTTGATGCTGACTGAGTTTCAATCAGCGCTGATCTTTGAGAGAACAACAGAAATATCTGTGATTTTCACCAAAACGGATCCAGAACTCTTCATCTCGGCTGGATTCTGCTGATGTTATCAGGATTTATGGTTGTGTGGATCTGAGGTTTGTTCTGGTTTTGTTGGATCAGAACCCAGCAGTGGATCGGGTCGCTGACCAGTCGGCTGACCAGTCGGCTGACGGGTCGGCGGACCGGTGCAAACCAGAAGGTGCTCTGCTGTTTCACACCCAACAAACACAAACCCAGATTTTGTTCTCACTTCGTTGTGTCTCAGCGCGCCATGCTGCAGTTCTCTGAGCTGGAGCTGAGGGAGGGAGGAGGAAGAGAGGAGGAAGAGGAGGAGGAGGAGGAGGAGAGGGAAAACGGAGAGGAGGGAGGAGGGGAGTGGAGAGGAACTCCCTCTGCAGCCGCCGAGACTCTGAGAGGTAAGAGGATTTCAGCCGGATGACGTGCACGCTCGTTCGTTCTCGTGCACGCTCCTACAGAAACACAGCAAGAAAAAAGGACATAAAAACTCACTTTGTTATATTTAACTCACTTTAAGTCACTTCCTTTGTCTCTTTGAGCCCCCCCCCCCACCCCCGAGTCAGACTGTGTGTGTGTTTAGAGATGTGACACACACACACACACACACACACACACACACAGAGATCTGAACTCTGAGTGCACCCGTCTGTTTTTAAAGCCGGCGCAGCGCTGCCCTCGTTTCCTGCAGGAAGCCAAACGTCGCCGACACTTTCACACGTCGGCACCATTAGAGCTCCGTAATCCCGACGGAAACCCGGCTCGGTTCCACAGGAACCATCGATGCTGCGTCTCATCGTGTTGCTGCGCCACGGGTGGCTGTGAAAACATAACACTGCTGGTTTGATGTTCCTGAACGCAGCACGGCTCCAGGGTTTTCTGTCTGAAGATCAGAAACAAACTGAACCCTGATTTGGAGTAAAGACAAACTTTAAAATCTGTCAAAAGGTTCTGATCATGAAGAAATGTTTTTAGTTTTCACCTGGTGGTTTCTACATGAACCAGAACCGGACCTGCAGCAGGTTGTCCAGCAGTCACTGCTCCAGACTCCACTGCTGAAGGAAAAGCTTGGAAACTGTTGAAACATCACAAATCATAACCTGGTGGTAAAACGTTTTACTTCCTGTCATCAGGCTGTTCATTGCTCTACGCTCAGCAGGTCAAAGGTCACACTAACATTGTTACCACAACAAAATCCCCAAATATTCCAGATCTGCTGTTTCTCCTTAAAACTGAGATTCAAATCAAAACAAACTTTTAGTTTTGCTAATATTTCCGTTGAGCTGAAGTTATTTTCTTCTTCCCAGGTTTAAATCGGTCCTCCTCTCTCAAACATCACCTTTACCGCCACACAGAGCCACTTCCTGTCCTCCAGGACAGGGACGACCATCAGATCCAGCCGTTTGGGTCCGGAGCTCCGTTCCAGGGGAACCGGCTCGCTCT
The DNA here is from genome assembly GCF_019740435.1 of Gambusia affinis. Lineage (NCBI taxonomy): Eukaryota > Metazoa > Chordata > Actinopteri > Cyprinodontiformes > Poeciliidae > Gambusia > Gambusia affinis. The sequence goes on along the minus strand of NC_057891.1, from coordinate 1,239,101 downwards.
GCGGTCTAGTCCAAACATCCCCATGAGCCGGCGGCGAATATTCAGCCTGGAGCCGTTTCATCAGAGCAGCATCATCAGCGGCTGCCAGAAGAGAGGGAGGGGCGAGGCGGGAGGGGACGAGGGCGGGACAGGAAGTCCAACCAAGAGAGTCCGAGTCACCAATGGTAGGAACCGATCCGGATCCGGTCACTTCCTGTAGACCAGTGTTTCTCAATTCCGGTCCTCAAGCCCCCCTGTCCTGCATGTTTTAGGTGTTTCCCTTCTGCCACACACCTGGATTGAATATGTGGTGATTAACAGGCTCCTGCAGAACTTGATGGTCATACAATCATTAGAATCAGCTGCTCTCGAATAGAGGCTCATCTAAAACACGCAGAGCAGGAGGCCTGAGGACTGGAATAGAGAAGCACTGCTGTAGACATTCTTCACTCAGTCATTCACACAGCCACCAGTTTTCAGCCAATAGGAGAAGCAGATTTTCAACCTGGAAAGTCAGATTTATTAGCTAAAATCAGGAATTAGGATCAGATGTTATTGGTAGAATTTAACTGATTTACTGCAGCGTTCCTGTGGGGTTTGTAGTCCAACCACTGGTTTTATTTATTTAGCTCCGAGCTAAATAGTTACTTAGCTAGCTAAATATTTAGCTTAACTAAATATTTATTTAGAGCTAAATATTTAGCTTGCTAAATATTAGCAAAATATTAGCTAGCGTGCTAAATATTTAGATTGAGGCTAAATATTTAGCTAGCAAGCTAAGTAGTGATGTAGTAAATTAATGAATACCACAGTCAAATATGACTAAATATTTAACTTCAACCTAAAATTATAATTTGCTAGCTAAATATTTAGCATCAAGCTAAGTTTTTAGCTCTGAAGCTAAACTGTAATGTGGAGAAACTTTAAGAAATGAACCCGTTGTCTTTCCTTCGACAGGCTGAATAATCCAGATTATTCCTGTTAGGTTTTCTGCTCCCAGGTTTCCTGTTATGCAGATGACTCTGAGTTTATATCCTGAACTGACAGAGTTTAGGAAATATATTTATATTTATTGTTTTTGTATTATTTGTTTTCACCTCTGACCCCCTGCTCATCTTCAGACTCGATTCTAGACGACGTGAAGAAGCTGAAGGTCCGCATCGAGTTAAACGGCCTGCGACTTAACAAGCCCCGCCCACCCGGAGAGCTTAGCCAATGGCTGCCCTCTGGGGACAAATCCACAGACCTGGACAGGAAGTTGTCGCCTGAGAGGTCAGAGGTGAACGGCAGCTGGTGTGAGCCCAGGTTCCTGAGGCGGGACGCTGCGACAGGTGAAGCATGTTTGGTTGTTCCTCTGAACGTAGAAACTGTAATCGCTATGGTAACGGAGGCTGGATCACCTGTTTAGACGGAGAAACGTCTGTTGGAGCTTTTATTGTTCCAGCTGATGAAATCTGACCCCTCCTCTTCCTCCCCCTCCTCTTCCTCCCCTGACTGTCAGAGCGCACGCCTGGAACAACAGCCGGCGCCGTGTGTGTTCCTGCGTGTGTTTACGGAGCCGCCGGGCCTCGTGGCGCGCTAATAGCCGTCTAACATCTCCCAGATGGAGCTGTCACCCCTCAGAACCGCGTTAGCAGCCCCCTCTTCCTCCTCCTCCTCTTCCTCTGTTTGCTCTCCGGTTCCCTCTGCAGTCAGACTGGGTTTAAATCCAGACGTAGAAATCTAATTAGAGCCAGACGTGGAGCCGATCGCTCCTCATCCCGGAGGATCGGCTCAGTCCTGAACCCCTTCAGACGTATCGCCATGGTAACCTTTAGCTTAAACGACGCGTTCATGAAGTTAACCCTTCAGCCCAACCTGGAGGAGGAAGAGACCCTGAAGCTCTGAGGAACAGCAGCTGGATTTAGAGAAAAAGAAACCGCAATCTGGATTAGAAGCTTTTATTTTGAAGTTTTAAAGAGAAAAGAATGTTTTTATAAATTTGAGCCAATAAAACATCATGAGAGCAAAAACAGAACCGAGTGGAACTCCACTGAGAACCCAGGAACTCTGGCTGGACGGGGCATCCAACTGGGCATCCAACTGGCATCCAACATACATCCAACCTTCATCCAACATGCATCCAACTGGGCATCCAACCTTCATCCAACATCCATTTAACGTTCATCCAACAGTTCATCCAACCTTTATCCAACGGGTCATCCAACTGGCATCCAACAGTTCATCCAACCTGCATCCAACTGGCATCCAACATGCATCCAACGGTTCATCCAACCTTCATCCAACATCCATTTAACGTTCATCCAACCTTTATCCAACGGGTCATCCAACTGGCATCCAACTGGCATCCAACCTGCATCCAACTGGCATCCAACATACATCCAACTGGCATCCAACATACATCCAACTGGCATCCAACATACATCCAACTGGCATCCAACATGCATCCAACGGTTCATCCAACCTTCATCCAACATCCATTTAACGTTCCTCCAACAGTTCATCCAACCTTTATCCAACGGGTCATCCAACTGGCATCCAACAGTTCATCCAACCTGCATCCAACATCCATTTAACGTTCATCCAACAGTTCATCGACCAGCATCCAACAATTCATCCAACCTTCATCCAACCTGCATCCAACGGGTCATCCCTTCATAAACATTTTCAGCCATCTCTTTAGAGGTCAGGGGTCACCAGCTAATTGTTGGGGTCAAGGCCAGTGAGTCACATGATGTCATAGCTGAGAGGCCAATCAGAGTGGTTAGCTTGTTGCTGTGCAGGAAATGACAACTTCCTGTTGGGCAGCTTCACACACACCTTCGTCATGGTCTTCCTCCTGCTGTGTGTGTTTGGCTCATGAATAATTCATCAGCTGATGGCGGCGGGACGCCCCGCCGGCTCGCCGTGGCAACAGCTGCCTCCCCCTCCGTCTCTTTGTTGGTGCCGTTTCCTCAGATGGAGCGTCGTCATGCCGATATGCTCCAGGGATTAATTACAGACATAAACACACATTACCTCTGATGTGGCTTTTATTTCCTGCTAACTGAGAGCCTAAGAGGAGGAAATAAAGAAAGTAAAGAGCTGGAGCGTCAGGGTGAAACCAGGAGCTTCAGCCCCATAAAACCAACTGGTTCTTATAACCCAGACTTTCATAAATAACTAATAAATCAATCGCTTTTAATCAAAAATCATTTAGAATCAACCAAACAGACGTTTTCAATTCAAAAATATTTTTGCTGCTAAATAATTCAATAAGTTTTTAATTTGCTCTTCAGGATCTTCAACCATCAGATCGGACCTCTAGAAATAAAAAATTAGAATCTAGACTCTCCAGAACTTTTCATTTGTCCATAAAGTACCACATCAGGTGACTGATGATCCACTTCCTGTTCTGTTTCCTGTAGTTTCCCACGTGGCTCCGCCCCCCTCTGGTGGCCACCAGGCTCCTCCATCGCTGACCTCCACGACCTCGACCCGACTGCAGGACAAACCTCAGATGGCCGGGGAGAGCCTGAAGGTCTGCGCTCCTCCATCGTCCTTCCCGGGCGACCATCATTTGTTCCGTTTCCATGGTGACGGCCTCGACGCGCCGAAGGGCAAGCGTCCCTTCAAGATGAAGCACTCTCTGGGGGCGGAGCAAGACGAAGGAGGAAGTGATGATGAGGAGCGGAGCGGGAAGGTGGGTCGGGTTCAACATCGTCTGCACATCAGAGAAAGGTCCAACGAGACAGAACCAGGTCCAAACCCAGAGGGACTCCAGAACCAAACCCAGATGGACGTTTGGGTTCCCCTCTTCTGTCCTTCTGGTGTTTAAGATCCTGTGATCGTAGAAATTCACACAAAATCAACAGATTTTCACTTTTTCTCCTGCTGATGCTGAATGAGTTTATAGGAAAAGTTTCAGTGAAACGGTGAAAAGCGACCTGAGATCTGTCAGGATCCAGAGACGGACTGAGGTCCAGAACCGGTCCAGAACCGATCTAAAACTGGCCCAACATCCTGGAAACTAAAACCAGGAACAGACTGAGGTGGAAGAACAGTGTTGAAGTGTGTGTGTGTGTGTGTTTGACAGCTGCTGTACAGCAGATATCCTCGGGGCACACACACTCCATCCTCCTCCGCCAGTAAACACACACACTCCCCTCCGGGGCAGAGCGCACTTCCTGTTTGCTGATGCGTGGCGGCGAGCGTCGTGGTTTGACAGACGTCGGCGCACGCAGACACATTAACGTCGTCCTGCTGTTGCCATGACGTCTGTAGCTGGGAGCAGGAGCATCATCTGTCTTTACCTGCTTCAGGAGAAACGCGCTGCCAGGAATGTTGATGAGTTCAGCTTCACAAGATCAAAACATCGCTCATTTAAAGGGACGGTACAGAAAAAACCAAAGGGCTCGAACTCTACAGAACGATGTCGGCTGTAGACAGATGAGACCAGACGTTGGACCAAACGGATCTCAGAACCAAACAAGTTCTGGTTTCATGAGATTCTGATCTGAACAGAACGCCCCAAAAAGTTTTAGTTCCCAAAAAAAGTAAAGCTGGACGATTTATTTTCAGACCAAAACCTGATCCAGAAGAAACCAGTCGACCTGAGTGACTGCTAATGCTAATGCTAATGCTAACACGTGGTTTCCCTCAATGACATCCTCAGGTTTCCCAGTTGGACTCCTCCAACTCCCCTGATCAGAACCCCGCCTCTCCAGAGACCCAGCAGTCGGTTCGGCCCGTCCCTCCGGAGGTCCGTCGCCTCATCGTGAACAAAAACGTCGGGGAGACTCTGCTGCAGCGCGCCGCGCGGCTGGGCTACCAGGTAACCATCCTGCCATGTTTCAGCTGCAGCAGGTCATTTATCTGGACCTCCAGAGTACCAGGCAGGTCCTGACAGTGAAACATGACCATATAGAGGACATTATCATCTGCATACAGACGCATTTTAACTCTCAATGCTTCACATTTCAAAGCTTTTATCCTGTAAATATTTGGCTCTATAGTCGGATAGAAACTGTTTTGTTTCTGAGTTGGAAACGCCAGACAAATTCAACAAATTCCTTCTTCTGTCTGTGCTGATGCAAAACTGTGAGCAGGAGACAAACGGACAAATGTCTTCCTCCTTTAAAGCTGCAGCGACGCGTGGTGTTTCATGAGCTGCAGCGTTTAAACTGCGAGGCTTCAGCCGTCTGAAGAAAATGCAAATGGAGGCTGATTCTCCTCATCAGGACAGTTTGAGTTCAGATCTGCAGATTAAAGTGTAGGAGGCTGAACCTGCTGCAGGAGACCTCAGAGTTAGGATTCAACAGCTGTCTGGAAATCAGGCAGAGGCAACACACACTCTCACACACACACACACGCGCGACGGAGCGCTGTGTGAATATTTCATGCGTGGTGCGACAGCTCCTGTCAGCCCTCACGAGTGTCGGCCTCTCTCTCTTTCTCGTTGAGGTGCAGCGGTGAAGCTAACGAGCTCAGTTTGCAAATGAAGCCGTCATCCATCACTGCACACACACATGCCGACACACACACACACACACACACACACACACTCACACATTTTCCTGCTGCAATCAGAACAGAGGCGAGTTTCATTATGTTTCTTCTCTGGGTCTGAGGATGGAGCTTCTCCGTCACGTTTAACCCCTTCAGCTCCAGACCAGGTCCACTTCCTGAAGCTTCATGACCTTCACAATAAAAGCAGAACCTGACAGCATCAGCTTCTTGGTCTCCTGCAGTAAAATAATTTGATATTTTTGAAAACCTTCTTTGTTTCCATGACCTCCAGGCGGTATGGCACATGTCAAACCTGAGGGTCATGGGCCAGATCTGGCCCGCTAAAGCTGTTTATGTGGCCCTCAAAAACGGAAAAGCTGTGCTAAAATATTATTTTATTAGTCAAATCAAATTAGTTTTCATCTGTATAATGCCATATTACATCAGTTAGAGAAGATTTAATTTGTGGCCCCAAATGAAAAAGAGATGCCTCCCCATCGCTCTGGTTCATGAGCCAACCAGTTGCTAACAGACTTGGTTGCATGTCCCCTCCTCTCCAGGAGGTGGTGCTGTACTGCCTGGAGCGCCGGCTGTGTGACGTGAACCACAGAGACAACGCCGGGTACTGCGCCCTGCATGAGGCCTGTGCCCGCGGCTGGCTGGGCATCGTACAGCTGCTGATCGGACACGGCGCCGACGTCAACTGCAGCTCTCAGGACGGGACCAGGTAGGAAACACCGATTCAGCTGCAAACACCCGAATATTACTAAAACTCTTTGAAAAACAGCCAAGTGGAACATTTTAGTTTTAAATTTTGTGCATGGAAAAGCGTCATCTGCATATTGACAAATCTTCATGAACAAACTGCTAAAATGAAGCTTATTATAAAATGTAAATATTTTGACAGTATTTCACTTTATTAATAGCTACATATTTGGTAAATCTTCACACTAATACAATAAATAACCGTATAATAGATGGAGTGTGTGAGGTTTAGTTGTTTTCAGTTCCATGTATAGAAAACTGTCATCTGCATATTGTCGGATCCTGGACAATATGGAGTCTGTTTGAGCTCAAATAAAATGTAAATGTTACAATATTTCATTATGTTGTTAGTTAATTGTTTCTAATTGGTCTCTATAACAGAATAAATAACAGAAGTGATTTTAGTATCACCTGAACGTGTCCGTGTTTCTGCTCAGGCCGCTTCACGACGCCGTGGAAAACGACCATTTGGAGGTGGTCCGCTTCCTGCTGGCCTGCGGCGCCGACCCGACCCTCACCACGTACTCTGGGCGAGGGCCGCTCAGCATGACCCACAGCGCTGCCATGGAAACCTTCCTGGAAGGTGAGGCAGCAGGTTACACACACGCATGTTTTATAATCAGTTCAGTCCAACATGTAGATTGGAGAACCAGGAACTCTTTCACACACTGATGGGTAACCGCTTTGCTCAAAGGCTCATCAACATGTGGAACCAAACCAACAACTGTCTGACTGACCTGCTGTTTGCATCTGCTGCATCATTCCTGTTTATCCCATCAGGTTCAGAGAAAATCACAGTAAAAGACGATAAAAAACGTTTATTTAGGGGATTTAATAAACATAGAGCGGACGAAAACTGTTGGAGTAAAGCGTGGAGCAGGCTGTGTGTGTGTGTGTTGCTGTGTGTGTGTGTGTGTGTTGCTCTGTGTGTGTGTGTGTGTGTGTGTGTGTGAGCGTTCGCTCGGCAGCCTTTCTGATTACCATCCCCGCCTGTATTTGTTCTCCCATCTCTTTCTTCCTGCGCTCTCTCCAGAGGAGCTTAATGAGGCTCGGCTGCTGAATCCCGGAGCAGCTCACTGACAAACACACACACACACACACACACACTCTGACACACACTCTGACACACATACACACCCAAACACACTCCTGCCAGCTTCCGTCTACTCAGCGCCGAGTCGGCACCGTCTGAACGCTCACACTCTCCTCCACGTCTCTCGCTGTGTGTGGCTCCATTGTTTTCGGCTCGCCGCCTTCGTCCGCTCTGATTGGTCGCCTCTTTGATCGCCCCTAACGCTGTGCCTCTCTCTCTGCCTGCAGACTATCTGTCTGACATCCAGGGAAGGTCGGAGGGCGATCCGGGAATCTGCTGGGAGTTTCACGGCAGCTCTGTGTGCGGTGAGTCCACACACACACACACACACACACACACCGGCTCCACCGCAGACGAAGGTTCAGGAACTTTCATTTGCCACAACTAAAGAAAGGAAGAATCAGGACAAAAAAAGGCTGAGGAGGAGAGAGGGCTGATCCACCAGAACCTCGGATCAGAACCAGAGTTGATGAGTTCAGGCCCAACAGGACTGACCAACTAACCACTTGAATGTCATTTTGTTGCTCCTCCAGAGTCGACTTACGAAGGAGGAGCGTACAACATCCTGGCCGACCCGCCTGGACCGGATGAGGATGAGGAGGATGAAGAGGAGGGCATGGAGGAGGAGAACCGGGTCAGGAGGGAGGTGTTCGAGTTCGAGCTTTCGGACCGGCCTCTGCTCCCGTGTTACAACATCCAGGTGGCGCCGTCACAGGGGTGAGTGAGAAACCAGGACAGAGGCGATTCGTCCTGCAGGACGGGGAAACGGGGAAAAAATACAAACTACCAGAGCTAGAAATAAACTACAGCCATAGAAACAACAAACTACAGGAGTTAGAAATAAACTACAGCCATAGAAACTACAAACTACAGGAGTTAGAAATAAACTACAGCCATAGAAACTACAAACTACAGGAGTTAGAAATAAACTACAGCCATAGAAACTACAAACTACTGGAGTTAGAAATAAACTACAGCCATAGAAACTACAAACTACATCAGGTAGAAATAAACTACAGCCATAGAAACAACAAACTACTGGAGCTAGAAATAAACTACAGCCATAGAAACTACAAACTACAGGAGTTAGAAATAAACTACAGCCATAGAAACAACAAACTACATCAGGTAGAAATAAACTACAGCCATAGAAACAACAAACTACATCAGGTAGAAATAAACTACAGCCATAGAAACAACAAACTACAGGAGTTAGAAATAAACTACAGCCATAGAAACTACAAACTACAGGAGTTAGAAATAAACTACAGCCATAGAAACAACAAACTACAGGAGTTAGAAATAAACTACAGCCATAGAAACTACAAACTACAGGAGTTAGAAATAAACTACAGCCATAGAAACAACAAACTACAGGAGTTAGAAATAAACTACAGCCATAGAAACTACAAACTACAGGAGTTAGAAATAAACTACAGCCATAGAAACTACAAACTACATCAGTTACAAATAAACTACAGCCATAGAAACTACAAACTACATCAGGTAGAAATAAACTACAGCCATAGAAACAACAAACTACATCAGTTACAAATAAACTACAGCCATAGAAACTACAAACTACAGGAGTTAGAAATAAACTACAGCCATAGAAACAACAAACTACAGGAGTTAGAAATAAACTACAGCCATAGAAACTACAAACTACATCAGTTACAAATAAACTACAGCCAGAGAAACAACAAACTACAGGAGTTAGAAATAAACTACAGCCATAGAAACAACAAACTACATCAGTTACAAATAAACTACAGCCATAGAAACAACAAACTACTGGAGCTAGAAATAAACTACAGCCATAGAAACAACAAACTACTGGAGCTAGAAATAAACTACAGCCATAGAAACTACAAACTACAGGAGCTAGAAATAAACTACAGCCATAGAAACTACAAACTACATCAGGTAGAAATAAACTACAGCCATAGAAACAACAAACTACAGGAGTTAGAAATAAACTACAGCCATAGAAACAACAAACTACATCAGTTACAAATAAACTACAGCCATAGAAACAACAAACTACATCGGTTACAAATAAACTACAGCCATAGAAACAACAAACTACAGGAGTTAGAAATAAACTACAGCCATAGAAACAACAAACTACAGGAGTTAGAAATAAACTACAGCCATAGAAACTACAAACTACATCAGTTAGAAATAAACTACAGCCATAGAAACTACAAACTACAGCAGTTAGGAATAAACTACAGCCATAGAAACTACAAACTACAGGAGTTAGAAATAAACTACAGCCATAGAAATAGGAAACAAAGGTCACCGTCCAACGACCTTCAGATGTTCTCGACTTCCTGCAAAATGTCTGCAGACAGTTGAGTTTTCATAGTCAAGGCTACGACTGCCTACAATTGCTGTGACAAATTCCTTCGTTTCCCACAATGCTAATGGATGCTAGGCTAGCATGCTAACTGAGCTAACCATCTGCTGCACCTATCTACATTTCCATTCACCTTAAAATAACGCAAATTGGAATTATGAAAATAAATTTGCTTAATTTATAAAACGGCAATTTAGAAAAACTGAAAGTTTTTCTTTACTAAGCGAAAACTTTTTTCACATCGTACGTCGTGATCAACAACCAGATGTTACTACTGACAGAAAGACGAAGAAGACGACAGGAAATGTTTTTATTTGCAAAATGTAGTTTTTCCTACATTAGTGGAATATTGGCAGAGTTTTTTTCATTGGAAGAGAAAACCACCGGGTCTGGTTCCGGTCTGGTTCCGGTCTGGCAGTCCTAAAGGAGTGTGTCCAGGGGAAGACCGTTCCTACAAACATTCAGTGTTTCCTTCACGCTCCTGCTTGTTGTTCTAACGTGTCTTTTCACACCCAGACACCAATTAGGGCGCAGAAAGAGGCTGAGGAAGGAGAGGAGGAAGGAGTGTAGGCAGCGTGGGGCGGGGTGAGAGGGAGAGGAAAAAACATCCTCCGAGGAGCAGAGGGAGGACAGACGGAGAGGTCGTTAACAAGGATTGCATCGCCGTAGCGACGCAGCTAATTGGCTTCCACTCCGTCTTCCTCCCCTGTCGCTCCTCTCCGCCTCTCTTTTTCTCCTCTTCTTCCTCAGCGCCGTCTGATGTCGTATTAATGGGTCTTCCTGGAAACAAGGCCGCCGGGCGGCGGCGCGTTTCACCGAGCTGCTTAGCATTCAGGCTGCAGCCGGCTGCAAAGCAACATGTGGCCTTGTCTACCGCTGGGGGTGTATGCACTAATCTGCCCTTCACACACACACACACACACACACACACATTGATAGACATTGTGAATCAATAACACCTGGATTGATGTTTTCAGCTTCAGCAGCAGAATATATAAAAGCGGAGCAGACTCTTTTTCTTCTTCCTGCTGCTTTGACATTTAGGACACTTTCTGGTTCTGGTTCTGGTTCTGCCTTTTCAGAATTGGGTTTTTGTTCCAACAGCAGATAAACAGTTTTACATCGTCTAAACGTCTAAACTTTGGCAGCATCGTTTGTCTTACTGAAACCCACTTGGCTCTGTCGGTACCTTCATTGGACCAGCTCCAGTCCACTTGGTACCGTTACCTTTGCAGAACACATAAAGTGTCTTCTGAGAAAAGTCTTTGGCTCGGTCGGTTCCTCTCGTTGATGTTCTTGTCCTTCCTCCCTCCAGACCCAGAAACTGGCTCCTCCTGGCTGACGTTCTTGGTCGACTTCGGATGGCGTCTCGTTCTTTCCGGCGCCTCTTCCCACAGCTCAACATTCAGTCCATCCCTGAAGACGAGTTCTACCGGCAGGTGTCCCTGTCCCAGCTGCTGACGGGTCCAGATGAGCAGGAACTGGCCTCCTTCAGGCCGGATGTGAAGGACCCTCTGGAGCTGGTGGAGGCCACCCCGGAGCTGGCCGGCATGCTGGGCTCCTCCCTGGAGTTTGTGGACAGTCGCTGGGACTCTCTGGATGTTTCCCCCCCACCAACACCACCGCCATCACCGGGGCAACCTCCATGTCTTACACAGGCTTTACCGGCAGAACAGGAAGAGGACAGGAGTCCCAGGACTGTAGAGTCTATTTCAGGACCTTCAGGACGGTCCAGCTTGTGGGATCAACACAAAACTGAGGCTGCAACTTCAACAAAGCCAGGAATGACAGCTACCGCTAGCTGGTGGGAACCACAGAGACATTCTGGTCTGGATCCTGACATCCATGAGTCTGCTAATCCAGATTCTAAAAAATGGGACCAGCAGTCCAAAGAAAGAAAACCCTCTGGACTTCCATCCATTAAACTGAACTCTGTGGATGGAGGAAAGATGTGGGAACAACAGCGACTGAGGAGTAGGGACGTTGAAACCAAAACGATTACGGAGGAACGGAAACCAGCTCCAGTTCGAAACAAGAAGACAGGAAGCTCAAATCCTGCACATTTAAAAGAAGAAATGAACTCAAACATCTGGAAAAATGACGGTAAAGCAGGAACCGATGTGGAGTCTGAAGTACCACAGCAAAGTAAGACGTTTGAGATCTCCAGCCGCTCTAAGCTGGACTCATGGGATCTTCAGGAAACAAAGAGAAGTGGTGGAACCACCACAACGCCCAAGAGAGACGCCAACCTTACCTGCCAGAGCCTCAGCCTGGCGGGTAACTCCTTAAAGTTGGACGCTGCCTGGCAGAGGAACCTGACCAACGTCAGAGTCCACATCAGAGACCTGGGGATGAAAATTGCCAGCATTCAAAGAGACATTAAGAAGGACTCGGGGAAAGTGGTGGGGAAAAGTTCTCGGGTCAAAACGAGGTCATGAGATGACGGACGACCAACCAGAAATAACTGGTAGCCAATGATGTGGATGTGACTGTAAAACAGGCTGTAGACTCTGGATCGTGTTCACTGGCTGTCTGTCAGATCTGTTCACTGTAAACTGTAAAGGTTTTTTATTTATGGGCAGAGACCTGATGTAAATATGACTGGCTCTGTGTTAGCATGGTGAGAGCGCCGGCTCTGTTCAGGCATCCTGTTGGTTTTTGTCACTGTTCAATAAACAAAGACACAAAGAAACCTTGAATACATGAGTTATTGCTCAGTCCGCCGGGGTCCAGTGGGACCAACATGACTGAGGATGATCAGAGGGTCTGGTAGAGGACTCCACATGCTTCAGAGGAACGGCCACCATGCTCACAAGGTATTTCATTCATTTTGATCTACTGTCACCAGAATGTTTCTAGCTAGCCCTATCTTGCTGTACTTGGTGTTGTAGAGATTGAGGATTAATGGTGTGTGTACAGACCAAACATCCGCTGCCTTCTTGGGAAGATAGACAGCTGATGGCAATTTCTTGACCCATTGAGTCAGACGAAGCTACGACGCGGTAATATTTAGACCAGTAAGTTGAAGTGAAAAGCTCACTAAAGAATCAGTTAAGATATCTGGCATATTTTTAGCCATTGGCATCCGCAGTTAACATCAGACGATTTGTAAAACAGCTGCAAGGCTTTACAGGTTAGTGAATTTCAGCCAAGGGTAGTTTCTTCAGTACCAGTTCGCTAACCAGTTCACTGAGAATGAAACCAAACAAAGTGTTTTGTTAGCCAGTTTATCCCTCAGATTTATGACACTCTGTATGCCCAAAGGAGGTCAAACCAAAATGTTGAAGGACAACTGAAGGATGAAGCATCTTTTATGTCTGCTGGATTACTTTGACTATTAGATGTCATCATGAGTACTTAACTTAGACTAGGGGTGTCCGACTCTGGTCCTCTTGTCTCTACTCTAAACAGGCAGGACACTGGACACGACTGGTGCAGAGGTTTTAAGGTAGAGGATCTTTGAACTAATTTTAGTCTTTTTAAGATTTTCTCCTTCATGTTGTGTTAAAATAAAGAACTGAGCTCATTCTGCCTTCATGACAGACTGTATACCTAAAGCAGACCATCCTGAAGCTCGCTAACCAGTAACAGCTACGGGAGGAATCCTGATTTACTGCAGCTGGTACCCATTGTCTTGAGGCGGACCGACAGTTTGGACACCTTGGGCTCAGCTGTGGTTCCTGCATGTGGAAGATCTTCCTGCATAAACCAGGTGAGTCTGCTGCTTCCTTTAGATAACGAGATACTAAATCAACAGGAAGAACATTTAAAATGTTTAAACCTGCAGTCAGAAGGTTCTGATCAGTGGTTCAGCAGTTGGGTGTTTCATGTCTGTTGGGTTTTCGGTCAACTATATGCTTGGATGACTTCCTGGATGGAACAGTTGGGAGATTTTCTCCTGGTTCCTGTTGCTGATCAGAACCTCCTGGTCTTGGATGCTTGGATGGATAATAAATGTTCTGAACGCTTCCTGAAGTCCAGCCAGAGGAAAACAGTCAATGAGCGCTTCCTGTCTGAGGGAGTGACTCACTCATTCCCATAGAAACTGGGCCAAACCGTTTTCTAGTAAACCGACCCAGATCAGAACCATTCATGCGTACTGGATTCTCTCTCTCTCTCTCCGTGTTTTGTGGAGCCTCGCACGTCCTCGCTCATCTCATTCGGTCGCCCACACCCTTTCATCCAGCAGAGAACGAGGGATGAGTCATCTGTTGTTCACTTTAGAGTTTTATCCTCCGGTTCTGCTGTAGAGGGAAAAGTCCAGCTCACATCAGGGTCAGCAGAGACTTAGCATCAACTGTTTGGTCCAAATGTTCCTTCAGCCATCTAAATTATTCACATGAATTTGATTATAAATATGGTTGAACTGGTTCTGTTGGTTTGCACTTGTAAAGTTACATCATCAAAAATGAACATCAATAATTTGGGTTATTTGACCAGTCAATAGTAAAATATGGGGCTTCATATTTTTACCATGTTATTCATTCATCACAGCTCCAAACTAAATTTGTTCATAAAATTTATCAAAATGCTTAGCTATAAGCTAAATATTTATTCTCCAAGTTAAATATTGAAGATAAGTATTTAGCTAGCTCAGAGTTAATCTCGCTAACACTGAGTTAGCTCTAATACTTAGGAAAATATTAGCTAGGCTAGCTAATACTTATCTCCACTAAATATTTAGATCTAAACCTAATATTTTATTAGCAAGCTAAATATTTAGTTTGGTGATAAGTATTTTTAACATAACAGCAAAATATTTAGCTCTGAACTAGCTAATTATTTAGCTAGCTCTGAGCTAAGTATTTACCTAACTAAGTAGTGCTCACAAATTTGGTTTGAAACTGAGATATTGCTAAACAAATAAATAGCAAACTTTGAAAAGGGAACCCTGTGAGGTACTACCACTGTCTGAGTAAATTACCCTCACGTTGGAGCGTCTCCATGTTTGGTTGACCTGGTGACCCAATGAACTTTGGAGACAGGAACCAGGAGTTCTGATCAGAGAAATGTCACTTTGTGGGGCTTCATATAAAACACTCTCTGGTTCTGGTAGCGGGTCAGATGGTGACGATCACCACAAACACATCGGCTGCATGTTTCTACCAACCTCACTGCCATCTGCTTCCTCTACAACTTGTGACTGATTTCTATCGCGCCTGATGACAAACCGCCAACACCTCTCCTTCCTGCTGCGGTGGCGTGTCACAGGAAACCAACCACACGCCTCTCAAACAGAAACCAGCTCTGGAGCTTTGGGTTTCAGCTGGTTCTGATTCACCAAACTGTGAGGAAACTTTGACGAGACGGACTGGGCTCCTAGAAGTGGCGATAAACGCTGTAATAAACACTCATCCATGCAGAGCTCTGATGGTGTGGCTGCCTGAAGCTATGCTGAAGACGCCGGATTGAATTGCTAATGCGCCGCAGGGAGTGTGTGTGTGTGTTGGCGTGTGTGTGCTGCTGGCTGGCAGCGCTGCGAGGCTGTTTAGCGAGCGAGACGAGCAGCGCTGCCGATGAATATTTAACCAGAGAGAGGCAGAGCAGCCATCATTTATTGATGCTGCTGAAGGGGAAGATGAATGGGCTGTCTGTGTACACAGCCTGGAAACCGCCGGCATCCAGGCGAGACTCGACCCGAGTCTGGATGTGCGGCAGGAAGCAGAGATTCTCTCTGTCATGGCAGGATTGTGGGGGAATAAAAGTGTTTGTCATTAGATCTTTTAAAAACTTCAGATTCATCGGCTCCTTCAGAGGTCATGGCGGCGCTTCCTGCTCCATGTTTAGATCCGTTCAGGGTCATGGTGGCTCTAGAGGTCGGTTCACTTTCTGCTAATGACAAATCCTCCAGCTGTGAACAAATTATGAGAAAGTCCATGGTTGGTTCTGAGCAAAAATCACCTAAAACAGATGCTTAAAGGAAGAAACACTTCCTGGTGGAGTCTGAGGTTCTGGTCCTGTTGAGTTCGCTTCAATCTAACTCCAGTCCGTTTGGCTAGAAAGTCCGGTTCGTTTGTGGAGCCATGATTGCTAATCGAACTCTTTTGAATGCATTGTGAACACCAACCGAACTGGAGATTTTTCCAAAAGCAGTAAGTGACCTACAGCACTGGGAATTCTGGGTAAATACAAACAGAACAAACATGCTAGCCTATCGCTAGCAGCAGAAATGGCTCATGGTCTTTAGCTAGATGAAGAGAAATCCTCCATCTGCTAAAATCTGATGCCTCCATTTTGGTTTCCATTTCTTTAAGAAGGAAGTTGGGCTCAGCATCTTCAGAAGTTTTTGCGTTGTTTCCTCCAGTGGCTCTTGGTGCAGCGCCCCCACAGGCCAGGAGGTTTGTTTGAATCTCCAAACTCATCAAGCACTTCTGGGGAAGAAGACATCAGGAGGCACAATCACCCACTTCAGGTTTGTCTGTTATATTTATTTTATTTGAAGAACTTAAAATAAAAATCTGGATTTAACTGGCTAATCTGGAGATTATTTTATATCCAGTCAGATTGTACCAAAAATCAATTTAAAGGTATTTATAAATGCTGCGGTAAGTCAGTCGTGTCTTAGAGGAAAACGTCTCCGTTTAGTTCTGAAAGACGAGTCCAAGTACGGCGGTCGACCTCAGAAAAACGCGCTAACAAAAGAGAGGAGAAGAAAAAGGCTGATGCTGAGTGTGTGTCTGTGTGTGTGTTTGAGAGAGACGGTTTCAAGGCTCCCCTTCCCTTTCGCTCGTTCGCCCTCGCTGCCTCTCTTTGACACACACACAGGAACACACACACTCGTTTTCACGCTTCACCACCAGCACTTTCTCTCTGTGCGGATGCACGCTCGCTCGCCCAGCGCTGCACTCAGAAGGAGGAAGACGAGGAAATCAATTAGTGTTCCTCGTCTTCTCACCTCCTCCTCTTCCTCACCGTCTCCCCTGAAGATGATGAAGCGACTCGCTCCGTTAAACCTACGCTAAATCGTCTTAAAACACGCAGAAAATGATCAATATTCAATACTTTTCTGATGTAACTTTAACCTAATGAATGATAAACTGCTGTTTTAATTAATCTCTCCTAAATGTAACTTTCAGAAATTAATTATTTCTTGAAATTAAGAGATTTTTGTGTAAAATGTATGTTAAATGGTGCAGCAGTGCCCTCTAGTGGAGCGCAGAGGAATGTAAATATTCAGCCTATTCGTTGGGGTTGGTGTCTTGGTGTGTATGAGAAATTACACAAAAACAAACCAGAGAGCAAAACGTTCGCAAACTTCTCTCCGAAATAACATTTTGGGCTCCACCTGCTGGACAAGACTCGGTATTACATTTAAAAAAAGGCCAGGCTTTAAGATACAGTGAATGATCAACATCCATCAAGTATAACTCTTCTTCTTTTAACAAAGCAGTGGCTCAATGATGCCACAGCGCCCCCTATCCGAGCAGCATCCAGAGGATTCTGTGTTTTCTGGAAGAAACGAGCCTGTGCAGCGAAACACACACACACACACACACACACAGGAAATCAGGACGGCGCTCTGCATGTGTGAGAGGAAATTAGACCACCTCATTATTCAAATTAGCTCAGAGGAAAAGCGAGTCGCTCGCCTCGTTTACGCCTCAACAGATGGAGAGATCCGTCACTCTTCCTCTTCGTCTCCTCGTTCTGTCATCCCCACCTCCTGCTCCTCTCCATTTATCCATCAGGATTTCCCATCATGCATCACTTCCCTCACAATCAGCACTTGTTGCAAACCTTAACCTCCATCCTGATGGTGGAGTGTCGATGGTAACGTGAATCTGGTGATGCCTTTGACCCCTGACCTTTCGTTCCATAAACTCAGCAGTGAATTCTGCTCCAGCGCTCTGATTGGACGTTTCTCCTGGCTAATTCTTTCATTTCCCACTATCAGAATGGATGCTAGGGCGTGCTGTGGTTGCGTAGGGGATAGCGCAACCCACATTTGGAGGCCTTGAGTCCTCGATGCGGCCGTCGCGGATTCGATTCCCGGACCTTGCTGACATTTGCTTCCCCCTTTCCTGTCAGCCTATTGTCATATAAGGGACACTAGAGCCACAAAAGACCCCCTGGTGAGGAGAAAAAAAAAAAAAAAGAATGGATGCTAGCAGGTTTTGTGAGCTAGCTGAGCGGCTAGCCGGTTTCTTCTCCAGCAGTGCGGCAATGCTGTTCTGTTGGGTCGGGCCAGAGAGCGCCCTCACGTGGACGATCAGTGTAGCGCAGTGGTAAAATCCAGCGGCTCCTCTGGGCTGTAGCGCCTCTAGTGGCGTCTGAAGGAACTGCTGCAGCTTTTTACATGAACTCAGTGATTAAAAGAAAAACCTTCACCGCAGCGAACCACCCAGCTGTCACTCAAACCACAGTAACCACAGCAACCATACAGGAGGCAAATCTGAAAGGTGATAATCAGAGGGAGGGTGATTGTCATGGAAACGAGGCCTGACCTTTAACCTGACTCATTCCTTCACACACCAATCAGAGCAGGAGTGTGTGTGTGTCTGTTCCTGCTCTAACCTTGTCACACACCAAGCAGCCTAGTGACACACACACACACCCTGCAGCAGTGATGTGTGTTACCACAGCGCCCCCTGCTGGCTGCTGCTGTAATTCCTCCAGTTTCACATCAGGATCAAAACAATTAATTAAACTAAAACATTTTAAACATTATTTAAGTTCAAATTTAAATTAGAATTAATAAATAATTGTTTATTAATATTTAAATACATTTAAAATGTATTTTAAAAAGACTAGAAATCTTGATTAATGTGATTTTTGTTGTCCAACTTCCAGAACCAGAACATCAGCTGAACTGAAGGTCCAGTAGAGATGAACCGACTCAGCAGAACCAGGTTTGGATCTTAGAGTCAAAAGCAAAGTGCTGCTGGTTCTGATCACTTATTAAAATTAGATTTGAGTAAATTTATTGATTTAACTCTTGAAATCTGGATCAAATTTCTCAGTAATCACAGGATTATAATTGTTGATGGATCTTAATCTGACTGGATTAACTCCTGAATTACTGTTCTATGTACTGGACAATATGGCTGACAAACGTCATAACATAAACATCAGTCGATATTGATTATCACTGATTAGTTTTTTGGTTATTAGTCAGGTTTACTGAATGTTTTCTGTGAGCTGCATAGGCTCCGCCCACTTTCTGCAGACAGTTCTGATTTCATAGTAAAGCTCACTGACCGGCTTCGGTTTGAAAATAAAACCACCGAGACGTTCATCAGAACATTTTATTACCAAGCTGAACATCAAATAAAAACCATCCAGAGCCGAGAAGCAAACATCAGACCTCTGGTTAAACAAACGCTAAGTTAAATCATTTCTGTTGGTTCTACAGGTTCTGATCGGCTGATCCAAACATTAGAGGATGAATCAGTCTGACAACGTCTTGAGTTCCTGTTCAAAACAAACAACTCCATCAGAACGGTCCAGATGGAGGTTCTGGAGGATTATTTAGAGACGTTTGTGCGTTTCAGTCACTTCGTTGCATAGTTTGAGTCCGTAGCAAGAAATGTTGGACACGAGGACAAACCCTGGAAAAGTGCAGCAAACAGAGAGGAAACAGCAGCTTCCTCTGGGATGACCTTTAACCCCAACTATCACACAGGTAGGGTTAGCTTTAGCTCATTAGCTACAAAAACTGTTAGCAGACTAACCGGTTTGATCCGGTTGGTGCAGCTGGAAGCTGATGGTGCATTTAAGGACACTTGTTCAGACATGAAGGCAAATTTAGCAGGAAGTGCAGCAGAGCCTAATTTTTTCACATTTAATCTTAAATAGAAACACCAGAGGTCAAAGGTCGTCAATTTTTAATGTCTGGGTGTTTTTGTAGCTAATGAGCAAGGTGGAGCGCCCGGGCTGGGTCAGTTCCTGCAGCCGATCTCCTCCTTGTAGCGGTTGGTTAGCGTGTTAGCCTTTAGCGTGAGCTTGGACAGAACCGCCTGCAGTCCATTCAGATGGAAGTGGAACTGTTTCTCCAGGTCGTCGTCCCCGACCTCGCCGCGCTCCCCCTCGGCCTTGGGCCGCTCGTCGCCCAGGACGCCCCACTCCATGTCGTTCCGGATGGACTTGAGCAGGACGTAGGAGCTGTACATGTCTCCGTCCGGCTGGAAGTAGCCGTTGGTGGACGGGGCGGACTCTGGGACAGACTCTGGGACCTTCAGGTCCTCGCCGTCCTCCAGGGGGACGTCCCGCAGCAGACTGGGCACCATCACCGTCTGGTCCATGTTGTTGACGGCGCCGATGAAGCGGCTCATGGCGGTGAAGAGCGAGTTCTTCTGGTTGTAGGAGTCCGATATCTGCATCATGGTGATGTCCGCTCTGACCGCCCAGAGCCGTCCAGGACCAAACTTAGCCCGCTAATGCTCTTTGGGGGATTAGGATGGAGCTGGAGCCTGATCCCGGGTCAGGAGGGAGGGACTCGGCGCGTGAGCCAGACTCTGGGCCGGGTCGGTCCTGCAGGACTCCAGACGTCCACCAGCCACCTGGAAACAAGCAGGAAGACATGATCCAGCCATGTAGATTAATATTCTGGAATAATAATCCAGAACCCAACATTCATCAAGAGGTTCAGATTAAAGACAACATGGCAGAAAAAAGCTGCTACTTTTAATAAAAACATAAACTCTCTTCAAACTATAAAACATAACTTTGGCCTTTATTTAACTCTAAACATGAAAAGAATCATTAGAATCGGTTCGGTTCAGCAGCCATTGGTTCTGAGGAACCTAACTGCTGATGAAATACAGGAACTGTCCGATGATGGAACCAGCATCACCCTGTGGGTTTTCAATGCAAACATCCCAGAAAATCAGCAGAACAAATTCACCAGAACCCCAGGATGTTCGGTTATCCTGATCCAATTGAACCTCATTACGGAAGGCTAACGGAACATCTCTCTGCGGGATTCGGGTCAGAACAGCCGGTACTGCGCTCCAGACCAGCGGTAATTCCGGGTCCCGCTATCTGACTAGCTAGCGCCGCATTAACCGGAAACCCCCTGCAGGTGGTCGGCCCGGAAGGCTTACCGTTTTCCGGCCGTGGTTCCTGGATGCCGTCCGGGTGTGGAGCACCGGGTTCCGGTCGTCTGTCGGTCCGGTAAGCGATGAGCTCAGGGAGGGTCGGCGGGTTCGTCCGAACAAGGGTGTAGCGGAGCGGCGGCGGGGCGGGGCTTAGAGCCTCAGGAAGCAGCCACAGCCAATCACAGCGAGGTACGCCAAAGACGGCCAATCATACACGGCATGACGTCAGGTGGAACGTTGGAAAATGTTAGATTGTTAAACTGATTAATTATGAAGTAAACAATTAGTGTTTGACTAGAAGAAACAGTTTAATTTACTTTTATATAAAGTATTTTAGTAACATTGAATTATTATAAATTCTTAGGGTCAGCAATTAGTAATTAATTGTATTAAGCACAATTATTTATTTTTAAGAAAATTCATAATTAAGTGTTATTACTAGAAATAAACACTTTACTCGCTTTTTATAAGCGATTATTTAACTATATTAAATAAGTTATGCTTTATTATTCAGTCTTTATATTAGCATTTATTGGTATTGGTGTATTTTATATAAAATACAGAACAATTATTTCCTTTTATCATAATATATATTTATATAATAATTGATTAGAAGAATGGCGTCGTTAGCCTCAGTAATTAACAGCAGTTGTAAGAGGCTTTTACTTTGAAGGAAGTGTAGTTTAGGCTCAGGTAAGAGTCTGAAGGTGGGAAACTGTCATAAACGGGAGTATTTATTGACTTTATCATTTTTATAATGCAGTGAGGAGAATCTATTGGTGTAAATGTCGGTAGAAATCTCAGTTTTACATCTGATTATTTGCTTTAGATAAAATATTTAATGTTAATCAGATCAACACAGCTTCAGTCCCACAGAGAGATTTTATTTTCTAAACATAAGGAGTAAAATGTGAGTTTCATCTTAAACCTGCTCTAGGTTCAAACAGACCGCAGCTGGTCTGCAGCTTCCAGCTCTTTATTATCATGTAATAACACCGCAGCGCCCTCTGCTGGGCGTATGGAAACACTGCAACCAGCTAAAACAGCAAAAACCCTCATAAAACAGAATAAATACAAGAAACAATGAGACGGTGTGTTTGTGTCTGCGGGTTTCCATGGTGACGTCCTCCTGATGCGTTGTCTTGGAGACAGCAGATGGTCAGACAGGATTCCAGGACACACCTGTCCTCTGTTCTCCTGTCAGACCATCTCATACTGGTTGGTGCTGATGAAGTGGGCCAAGCAGCAGGCCAGAGACGTCCCAACCACCTGAGACAGAACCAGGTCACACTGGGTCCAAACATCAGTTACCTGTGAAGGTCAGGGGTCAGTACCTGAGAGAAGGCGATGCCAAAGGTCACGCCAGCTATGATGGCCATGTTGTTCTCTATGAAGGACACCACCAGCTCATAGCAGCCCTGCAGAGACACAGAGACGGGTCATCAAGCAGTCTGTCCATCCATCCATCCATCCATCCATCCATCTATCTATAAACCTCTTAATATCTCTTAATAGGTAAATTAGGACGTGGAGTTTTAGTTTTTACTTCTAAAGTTTTCCTGCTACATGATGTTTCCTGTAATTGTTTCTGCATACTTTTGGTTGAGGCATGAAAAAAGATAAAAGTTTCATTAATGTGTAAAGAAGGCAGTAAAAGGTAACTGAGATCAGCCTTTTTGACCAACTGAATGACTGAATTGTTGCAGATGTCAGCTTCCTGGAGGTTTCAGTCAGCTTCAGTCAGAACTCTCCCAACCTGTCTGTAGACTTTGTGTGCAGCCAGAGTCACATTCTTCAGTTCAGCTTTGCTGCACTCCACATAGGTAACACAGCAGCTGGCAGGGATACCGCTGGCAGGAAAATACACACTGCTGAACCAGCTGGTGAAGTTCTGGACTCCACAGCAGTGTAACTGAAGAAACATCCAAAAAGACAAAAGACATAACGTTTAAAGGCCAATTTTGTTTTTGGCTTTCTTATGAGTAAGCTACTGCATCGTCTGCGTATGGTGTGATCTGCAGGTTGCCATGGTGAATGTAGAGAGGCCGTTAATTGATAAATATGGATGTTGTTCTTTCAAAGACAGGTAGAGAATAAAAAGATTAAAAACTAGAAACCAGGAAGGTCTGAGTAGAAGCCCTGAGGAACGCTACGACCAGCTAAAGGTTAAACTCTGCTGTACTCACTGTGCGCTGGACGCTGTCCACTGCCATGCTCCTCTCATCGTATCCGTTGTACCACATGACGGCCTCAGAGAACGACGTGAGGAAGGTTCCTTTAATCTGGCGACACACAGCCGATCAGATGATTTACAATCAAACGTCTGAAATGAACCAGAATGTTTCAGACCTCTTGACGAAAGATGAATCCAGAGATTCCAGCGACGAGTTCAATCACGAAAACCAGAGACAGAAACACTGCATACTGGAAGAGGTCAGAGGTCAAGTTGAGACATTCTGTTTCCTGTAATCATGTTAATCTGTTAATCTGTGTCCCCTCAGGGTGTAATATGAAGAGACCTCCCACCAGTTTGAGCATCCAGGGCCGACCCCTGCAGGTGGCGAAGCAGCCGAACAGTCCGAACAGGACGATGGCGGCGCCGGTACCGGCCAGCACGTACGGAGCGTTGGAGGGTCCGCCCGAGATCAGCAGCATGTACGGCCCCAACATGAACTTCCACCACAACCCCACCGAGAGCAGGACCACACCTGTCATCTGAGGGGGCGGAGCCAGCGGTCAGACTGACGGCCAATCAGCTGCTTGTTTTAAATAAATCATGATTCCTGATCTCGGGTCCTGGTTCTGTTTCCAGATTATAGAACCTGCCTGATTGTCTGTTTTTCTGCCGGAACAGAACTGGACCAGATGGGCCGAGTCACAGGAAGGAGGCGGGTCGTGATTCAGCAGCACATGACTGAGAGCGAACGGCGGCAGCCAAGTGACAAAGTGACAAACAGACGAGAACCAGAGCAGCAGCGATGCTAACGGCTCAGGTTCACTGAAGCAAGGTGAATTTAACGAGATAATTCAAGTCATTAATAATTCATTTCTGTTCCTCTGCTGGAACAGAAACAAAGCTCCAAAAAACAGAAAAATAACAATAATTCATATCCAGTTAATGTGGTGAAATGTAGATGAATCTGATCCCTCTGTGGTTCAGCAGAGCATGAAGACAAACAGGAGGACAAGGTTCTGTTCAGCAGCACAAACAGTCTGGCAGGCGGACCGGGTCCAAAAGAATCAAATCATTACATTCATAAAATAATGGATCTGGTTATTTATGCCACAAGTTATTGGTTTTGTTGCCTAATTTAATTTATTAATTTGATCTCAAGACATAAAGTCAGATTATTCTGTCTTTTTACTTTCAATTAACAAAATATAATTAACAAATGTTAAATAATTAATTTATCTGATTGTACCGTGGAGGTTCAGCTCCTACCTGCCTCTAGAAACCAGGATCTACCTGCAGAAGAAGAAACCTAAACTCTGCTCCTCTTCCTCAGCCTGCCAGAGGAGGAAGAGGAAGGTCCTCACCCAGAAGATGAAGGAGTAAAGCAGCAGCAGCGTCTTCAGGATGAAGATCACCGGTTTGGTCTCCATCCTGCTGGGAGCCATCATCAGTCTGACTTCAACTGGACCCGCTGCTCCTCTTCCTCTGTCTTTGTATGGGCTGATGAAGGCTCTCTGAGGCGTCAAACGGCGCCCTCTGCTGGAGGCAAATATAACTGCAACATCCTCAAATGTTCCAGGGATTTTTCAGAATCAGTTCAGTTAAAGTTTGTTTTTAGAGTTTTTACGGAGCAGTTCTGGACCAGTTTGGGTTCTGGGTCAACGCAGATGAACGTGTGAGCGTCCAGAATGTGTCGGGGTGGTGGGTAGTTGGGGGTGAGACCCCCCCTCACCTCCGTGTGAATTGTGTGGTCATGGTGTGAAGTATGATGGTCACATGATGCTTCCTCTACAGACCAGCCCTCAGTGGGACAGAAACCAGAGAGAAACCGGATCATCGCTACGGTCCGCGTGACGTTCTGCTGGAGCGCCACATTAAAGGCTCAGTGGCACCGAAGTCCGGTTCTGACTCTGCTTGGTGTTTGCCCCAGGTGGTGTTTGGGCCGCAGACACAGTCAGAGTAACACAGAGGTTCTTGTTCTTTTACGTCCAGATTCGGTCCAGGACGACCCGATAACCACGGCTTTAACCAACCACTGCTGCTCCAGCTTCAGGTCATAAACGGGTTCTACAGAACTGGGCCTCAGAACAACAACCCCAAAGGAAATGGACCTGGTCCTGGACACCAACCAGGTCTGAAAGAACATTGGTCCAACATCACTGCCTGAGAAATGATAGTCGTTCATCCAGTTTGAGTTTTACAAAGATCCGATCAGATCAAAGTTAGAAACGCTGCTGAGCAGAACCATGGAGGTTCTGTTGGGTCGGAGGAGGTTCTGTTCTTAAGGTCTCATCAATGTCCATATGATCCACCTCTGAATATGAACACTCACAGGAAGCCCAGATGGTATCTGGATCTACTGAAACCAGAACTTTATACAAACATCCTCTCTTTGTTTATTGGTGAAGTTAAATCAGACCAAACCTCACTTCCTCCAGGTCAGTTAGTGTTGCATCAGTTATTTCTATTTGCTAAAAGCAGAAATTGGAGCTAAAACATTTTTTCAAACTCAAAAGCTCACATCCAGTCCTGGCTGATGTCTTTAGATGTTCCTTAAATGTTTCTACATAACAGTTTTTCCTCATGATGTCATGTTATGAAGGTCCTCCTGCAGTGAAGCAGCCCACAGCATGATGCTGCCACCTCCATACTTCACAGTGTGAATGGTAAGCTTCCCTGCTTTCCTCCAAATGTAACAATGATCATTATAACCAAACATTTCCCCTTCAGTCTCATCAGACCTTTTTATCTGTGGACAACTAAACCAACTGATCTGAACTAAATCACCTGGTAACCACATCACATGATGCCGCTGTCAGGAACACCTTATATGGTCACTGAAGATGCTAGTACTCATGTTTAAAATGTGTTTTTTAAGCTGTTGTGATTCTAAAACAGGAAGTGACATCACTGAAGGCAGCACCTGATGAAAGGAGGAATCTTCTTACACCTAAAACTACAGACCTCTCATCTATGAATTCACCAAGAAGCCTTCCCTGCATCCAAACTGATGTCCTCTCAAACAGCAGCTCCCCCTGCTGGCCAGAGTTCAGAATGCAGCTTCATTCTGGCCCGTTTGTTGAAGGATAACACAGAAAATCAAGCAGATTTCATCAAGTTTTATTTTCTCCAGACTCATTCATCGTCATGTAGCTCACATCTTTACAGATGGTGAAATTAGACAAAGCAGATTTATTTATTGACGATTTGTGGAAATCCTCCCAGAACCTCTGAGTTTCTCTGTATCATCTGAAGTATCCAGAACAGAACCCCCAGCAGTTCATCACAACCAGGATGATGAGACGATCACGGCTTCTGTAAACTGAGACCAGATCCTCTAAACCCGTACCGACCAGGGCGTGAAGGTTCCTGGCTCAGCTGGAGGGCACTGGGAGGAAACCAGCAGAACCAAACAATCAGGAAGGTTTTTATTTCTGCACCACTGAAGCATGTTCCTGGAGGTTTTCATACCAGTTTGGTGAATCGGTCACAACAGGCATTGCGGATCCTTTCTGCTGAGGCCGGGCTGTCCAGCCTAAAGGGTCCCATCATCCGTGACTCCGCCCTGGCGGCTCTGATGGCGTCTTTGATGGCGTAGAAAACAGATGCCGCCAGGAAGAGAGGAGGCTCGCCCACCGCCTGGTAGAGAGAGAGTCGGTTTAAAATGTCCTGCTCTGGATGACAGCAGGGATGTTTCTGTCTGCAGGGTCAGCGATGTTACCTTGGAGGCAAAGATGGCCTTTTCATTGGGAGCATCTCGGAGCAGCGAGACGGTCAGCTGAGTGGGAATGTCGCCAAAGGCTGGAATCTTGTAGGAACCAGGACCCCGAGTGAGGAGGACCCCCTGAGGGGAGTAATGGAGCTCCTCCAGCGTGAAGAGGCCCAGACCCTGCATGAAGCCCCCCTCAACCTGAACCCACAGGAGAAGATGTAGACCAGACAGGGGATCAGATTAAACCACGGCAGAGTGTTTGATGACCTACCTGTCCGATGTCAATGGCTGGATTCAAACTGTGGCCTACATCCATCACTATAGTGGTCCTCAAGTTCTGCCACACAAAATGACGAGAAAAGTCAAAACTCCTTCCCTTTAGCAGTAATCTGAGGGTTAAAGTATAAAGACAGTACACACCTTGTGAGCTCCAGTCAGACAGTCTATCTCCACCTCTGAACAAGCCACTCCGTAGCTGTAGTAGTTGAAGACTCTGCCTGAGTTGGTGTCAAAGTCATAGCCCAGATCTGGAGTCCTAACGAAGCAAAGGAAACCCTTCCAGTTTGGTTGAACTCAAATCAAAACAGTGACTGAACTTGAAAGCTCACTTGTAGAAGCCGTTGGCACTGAGGTTGACTCTGTCGAAGTAAGCATCATTCACCTAGAAAACACAAACCAACATTGGGACATTTAAAAGACCCAAGATGTTCATCTAGATTAAAGAAAAAGAAACAACAAGACTGTGTGACCTATCTGTTCTTCTCACCCAGTCCTCCCAAGATCCTTTGGGATTCTTGGTCTTAAACCGCTCCAGGCGCTTCAGCAGAGTCTCACAGGCGTTCTGAACGGCCGCCCCGTTGAGGTCGGAGGATGCGGATGCAGCGGTGGGGCTGGTGTTGGCCACGGTGTTGGTGCTGGTCTCTGAGATGAAAATCTTGGAACAGGGAATACCCAGAACCCTGCTGGCAACCTGGAGACAGTTCAGTTCATATTTTAATGTAGCACCTTTATACAGTAATTTATTTTTCCAGAAAGCTGCTGTTTTCTGATGGCCATAAGGCGGGACAGTTCCTTCTTAAATAAGGTAAAATCAGCAGCTGAAGACGTGATTGATGATTTAAAGAGGGCTGTGTGTTAACAAGTTATTGTTTTTTCAGTTCTCCACCTGGACCATCTTGGTGTGAAGACCCTGTCCCATCTCTGTCCCTCCATGAGTCAACAACACAGAGCCGTCTCTGTAGATGTGGACGAGAGCACCAGCCTGAAGACAAAGAACACAGTAGGTCAAATTTATTCATGAATAAACTCCTTAGATTCCTCAAAAACTGCTTGACCTGCAGCAGATCACTGCCCAGTGGAGCCAACCTGATTGAGGAAGGTGCCTGTAAAGCTGATGCCAAACTTAGTGGGCACAATGGCAAGTCCTTGTTTGGTCCATCGGTTCTGTCTGAAATGAAACACCAAAATCTTTTTATGCACTTTGTTACTTCAGAGGTGAAAGAGTTCAAAACTAATCAGAAACATCCATCAGTCTAGTTGTTGTCAGTTTGGAGCTAAACGTTTCCTTCAGATTCATTAGTTTTACCTGTTAAAGAGATCAGCAGCAGCTCTTCGTTGCTCGTATTCAGACCGTGAAAGACACTCGTCCCAGCAGCGATCCAGTGTGAGCCCATGCAGGATCTGGTTGTAGGGCGTTGACTCTCCCTCCAAGTACAGGTTCAACCGGCGCACCTGTAGGGGAACAGACCCGTTAACTGGACACTCCGACACCAGAGTCCAGCTGCTCAGACATTTATTCATGGACAGACCTCCTCAGGTGAGCGGCCCAGACTATGAGCCACATCTGTAATCCAGCTCTCAGCGACCATCATGCCTTGAGGTCCTCCAAAGCCTCTGAAGGCCGTGTTGGATGGGAGGTTGGTGCGACACAGGAAACCTTGGCCACGCACATTTGGTATACGGTATGAATTTTCCATGTGGAACAGAGCGCGCTCCATAATCTGAATGAGAAGCAAAGTATCGTCAGCATAACGTGTGATGAAAAGGAGAGAAATCCTGGTTGTGGATGAAACTCACTGCCTGGGAGAGATCCATGGAGTTTCCAGAATTACTGTAGAAAGCCACATCCAGAGCGACTACTTTCCCACTCTGGAGGAAACCAACCTACGACAGAAACAAGGAGTGAAGCTCAGACCCTCCCAATAATGTTACCTCTATAAGAAGCTTAGGTGAACTATGTATACTTTGTATTTCCCGTAGAACGGATGACGACCTCCAGTGATCAGCATGTCCTCATCTCTGTCCAGCATACACCTGACGGGTCTCTTCAACCTGAAACACACAAAACTCTTTCAATCTTTGGAGTTTCAGAGTTTTAACATGAAATGAAGGTACACCTACTTGTTTGCTGCCACGGCAACAACAGTGGACAACACGGTGGTCCGACTTTCTTTTCCTCCAAACCCTCCACCCATCCGCTTAACTCGTACCAGCACCCTATTTGCTGGGACACCCAAGGCCTTTGCTACAAAAGACTGGAGGACAAGAGACAAACAAAATGTGTCGGATTGGAGGGTTGATACTTTCTACTCTGAATGAAAGTGAACATTTAAACTTAGAAATAGGGTTAAGGTTATTTGTGGTTTTAGTTTTTGAACATGGCTGACAGCTTCCTGAGCTGTGCCTCTGTCATGGACTTTGCAGAGATTTCTGATTGTTACCTGAGAATCAGAAGGTGATTGGCTGGAAATGAAGAGCTCCATTTCTCCATCTTCTTCTCGGGGAACAGCCAGAGTGACGTTGGTCTCCAGGTAAAAATGCTCCTGACCTCCCATATGGATCTCACCTTAGAGACAGTCATTTGCTAATTACTATCTAATTAACCAAGGTCAGATGGAGGTCAATGGGCAGATTGTTGTACCCTCCAGTATGTGATCAGCTTGTTTAAAGCCTGCTTCCAGGTCTCCATTCTGGATGGTTCTGATTGGTTCATAGAAGGACTGGGCAGCAATGGCTTCCTGTTGAAGGAAACAAAAATGTGGTTCAGTTCTACGGTGATGACTGAGCGTTCAGGTGGTTCTGGTCTCACCTGGATGGTGATGATGGGCTTCAGCTCCTCATACTGGACCTTCACAGCTTTGGCAGCTCTCTGAGCATGAAGCTGAGAGTCGGCCACCACGGCACCGATAATGTGACCCACACAGGTCACCTGTGAAAACAACAGACACATCATTAACATGAACCACCTGATTGATCGGTCTGACAGAAACACACCTGGCCGTCGGCGAAGACTGTCTCATCTTGTCTTATTCCAGTTACGTTACTGCCGGGAACGTCACTGGCAAAAAGACAGCAGACGACTCCGGGACACCGCTCTGCCGCTGATACATCCACAGAGCTACAGCAAACACACAGCAGGTGAGACCGGACAGGTGTGTGTTACTGTCCAGATGTGTGTTACTGTCCAGATGTGTGTTACTGTACAGGTGTGTGTTACTGTCCAGGTGTGACCGTAGTGTGTCTTACAGTATCCTAGCGTGAGCCTTGGAGCTGGTGATGAGGGCCAGGTAAAGCTCGTTCTCGTAGAGAGGCACATCGTCACAGTAAACTGCCTCACCTGTGGCCTGCTTCAAGGCTGACAGGTGCATTATGGGACGGCCCAGCATGTCATCCTGGTTCTGCCCCTCTGGCACCGCCTGCAGGTTGAGCAGAGAGTTACACTCCTGGACATTAGATGCGTTTGTCTGCGTGGTGGAGGTGTGTTTGCTGTACCTGGTAAACCTGAACGCTGGACGGTGTCTCTGGATGGTAAATCTGTGTGGCACTCAGGCACTCTGAGCTAACCTCCTGAACACTCAGACCCTGACAGAACAAATCTTAAAAGACTGTCTGGTTTTACTTTCATTAGATGGAAGAAGTTGAACTCAAACCTGCAATCTGAGCTTCTGCAGAACCATCAGGTAGAACTTGTAGAAAAGGCTTAGGGTCAGTGTCTGCCGGTACGTCACCATGCCGCCAGGTGCAGAGGGGTCGAGGCTCATCTCCTCAGCCAATGAGGAGCAAGCCTCCTGAAGAAGCTCCTCCCCCCACTGCCTGCATAAAGCAGCCCATTGTTGAATCCAGTCTTCCTCTAACGGTTTGACCTTTACCCTTCAGTTCTTACCTTCCCAGCAGCCGGTTTGCCGTCTTTTTGGCCAGTACCGTCACCGGCGCCATGCCACCATAACTGAGTCTCAGGTCTTTAACTCTATCAGTCCCAGGAGAGAAGATGGCGCTCATCGCCGCGGTGACGATGCTGATGTCATCCTCACGGCGTGGAGACTGCTTGAAGGCTGAGACGAACTGACACTGTGGAGAGAGGATGAGAATCAGGATGAAAGTAGGCAGAGAAGGTTATCAGTAGAGGACAACCAGACTCAGGTTTAGGCTTCAAGACATTCATGATAGTTTGGTGAGAGACCATAGTTCTGATGTGACACCAACCTTCTTGCTGTATGGGATGAGTATAGAGAGCAGGATCTCCTGAGGTTGAACAGTTGTCTTCCTGTAACCTGTGAAGAAACCGTCGTCCATCTGAACCTCCCGACTGCCATCTGGTGGATGGAGAAGTGAAGGGGGCCAATTAAAATGCAGTAATAGGAAAATGGAAGAGTTTTCTTGATTTCCTATGACATTTGGCTCCAGAGAGCTTCATGGTCTACTCAATGACCACTAGGTGTTCAGGTCCAGTAGGTGTACAATAAACCCACATCACCCTTCCACCACCGGGCTTGACAGTTGGTTCTGTCCATAACGGTCCAACATCTCTATGTTGGTCTCATCTGTCCAGAGGACAGATTGTCAGCAAATTGATGGACTTGAAGATGACCTAGGTAAGTTGGACTAGATGCCTCTCTGAGGTCTTTCCATCAAACTGATGAACTTCCTGTTCTGGTTTCTGCAGCACCTCAAAGATTTTACTGAAGTAGCAAGAAGAACAAAGGTTTACCCATCATAACAGAGATGAATGTGGGATTTGCTGTTAATCATCTGGAAAGACCTGAATGAGAAAATCTAACTGAATTACTCATCAATCTTTTGTCCTGTAGAACAGGAAGCCTAAAAAGACAAAAGGTTCATGAGTGAGAAAATATTAAACACTCTGTTGCACAAGTTCTGGTGAAAACTTATGTAACAGGTTGTTTACATGCAGAAAGATGTCCAGTTTGGACTCTTGATTAAAGGTCACTCAAGCTCCGCCCCCTCTGACAAACAGAGACAGTGTGACATCAGGACGTTTTGTCTCTCAGTGGCTGCATCTTTAGGAGGGTCTGGACTCATTTTCACACAGAGACAGAACCAGATAAACCAGGAGGAAAAGTTCTACCTTTGTCCCTCAGCGTGAGTTTACAGCCCGCTGCCATAAACACTGGGTTGAGGTCTGAAATGGGACTGGCTGTCATGATGTTTCCACCAACAGCCTGAAAACACAACCAGTTACACAGACTGTACTTCAGATGACCTGAACGTTCTTCAGAAACTCACAGCTACGTTACGGATCTGCTGTCCTGCAAACCATCGCAGCTGCTCCAAGATGGCCTGGAAGACTTGAGTCTGGTGAGGAGGAAGACTCTGAACGGCCTCTTTCAGCACCGCCCCCATGTGGCTGAGGGTGCATGCTGCACCAAACACGATGCCTACAGACCAGAGAGGATGCTTAGTCACATCTTGTTTTGTATATTTTGGACTTTTAGTGCTAAAATGAATGAAGTTAATGATGTTTGTGCTACTTTAGGAAGAATCATTCTCACCATCCTCAGTGTGAGTCACTGCGTTCAGCTCAGCGATGAAACCCGGAGCCAAGACCACAGGGTACACCATGTTTTTAAATTTGACTTCAATGCCTGGAACAGGGAGGGAGAGATGGATGGAGGGATGGATGGATGGATGGATGGATGGAGGGATGTAGGGATGTAGGGAAGCAGAAAACTCACCCACTTCAGTGTTTCCTACCACCAGTCGGGCTTCAGGATGTTTCCACTTCAGGAGCAGAAGCTCATCCAGGCTCTCTGGCTGCAGCCATGTAGTCCGGTCTCCATGGAAACACAGAGATTGTGATGATCTTTGACCTTTAGACAGATTCTGTGGGAGAAGAAAGGCAAGAAGAAAGGTTTGTCATTAATCAAATAATCAGTGAAGGGTTAAAATAGCTTGGTAGTGGATTATTTTCTCACACATTACAGTCAAAGTAATGATACTACAGCTGTAGTACTGTAGTACTGTAGTATTGTAGTACTGGATTACTGTAGTACACCTGGACTGCAGTGGTTCATTTGTGTAGTTTAGATTTTGGCTGAAACAAAAGCCTATGTTCAACCATATGCAGATGATAGTCAGGTTTATATGTAACATATTCATGGTACTTTGCCTGGTTTAACTTATGAAACCTCTTTGAATGAATCTCCAGAGGTGTTGCATTCCTCACCATGAGTTCAGGGGGGAAGATGACTTCCTGTGTGGGATCGTAAGGCTCAAAGTCTGCTGTGTTGAACAGAGATGTGGCCTCCTGTGAAACAATCTACATTTAAAGCTGGTCAAACCAAAGATATTTGTAGTGATGTCGGCGTTTAGTGAGGCTTGCCTCTGGTTTGACCTTTGACCCTTGGAAAGCTCCGTTCCCATTGGTCACACAGCAGCCATTTTGTCCTTTGCCTCCACAACATCCGCCTTCCTAGAAGAACACAAATTAAAATTGTTACTGTCTTCATGTGGACAGCTGGAATCTGCTGCTGTCAATATATGTTGCTGCTGCTCTCATGGTAAACCTATGAATCATTGTTCTGTTTTTTTACACCTGGTAGTTGTTACTGTCTCTATGGTGACAGCTTATGGCCTCTACGTTGGTACAGACATCTTAAAGTTACTGAAACCAGAACCACGAAGCCGTCTGTTCGTACCACCGTGAAGGTTTTGTATCCCTCCAGAATCGGTCTGTATCCTGTACAGCGGCACAGATTTCCTGAAAGTGGAGATTATTTTCATTACTACATGAGAACAACTCAGATTAAGATGAGAGTCAGAGTCTGATGCCTCTACTAACAACAACCTTGGAAGGCCTCCTCCACGTCGGCCATGTTTGGAGTGGGGTTGTTCCTCAGCAGTGCATACATGGACATGACGATTCCCGGAGTGCAGAAACCACACTGAGAGCCGTGAGACTTGGCGATCCGTTCCTGAACAGAGACGAATGTTGATGCCACTGATGAAGCTTCAGACGGTGACACCTGGTCTCACCTGTACAGGGTGCAGCTTCCTCGCCACGCTGCCAATTCCCTCCACCGTTGTCACGGCAACCAGGTGTAGAGAGCACAGGGGTGCGAGGCAGGCGTTCACGGCGTAATGTCTGAGATCAGTTGAAGACAACAGTTCATTGAGCAGCTGTGAAATCAGTTTGTTGGTGTGAAAAGTCTCAGAAGTCAGATGGAAGCACATGACCGCAGTCCAGGCTCGGTTCATTCACCCAGCGGAGGATACAGCAGCTGCTGCGGCTCCGCCTGGTATCGGGACAGCATGACGGTGCAGGCGCCACATCCCCCCTCAGCACAGCCCAGCTTGGTTCCTGTCAGCCCCACTGAGGGACACACACCGTGAGTTAATGTGGAAATCAGGGAATCATTGGCAGAACTGGTCAAATCTTCACTCTGACCTCCTGACTGCTCATGTACTCAATGTTTAACATAGAAAACTACAAAACTCTAAATCAGCAGTCACCAGAGGAAGTCCAAACGTCTTCACTCAACCAGAGACCTGAAGGGAAATCACCTTCCAAAGTCTTAAATCTCATAATGTCCACCACCGTGTCACGATCTCTGGTCCTTCTCAAGATGCTAAATATAATTTCTCTCCTCAAACTCCGTTTTGATTCATCGTCCTGCTCCTCTCAGTTGACCTGCTGTCTCCTATAAACAGTTTTCTCCATAAAACCCAGAAGGTTTTCACTGGATACTGAGCGGCTCTCTTTGATTCTGTTGATCCATCCTTCCTCTCCATCAGTCTCTCTCTGACCTCTGACCTTTTTCTAGTTGTACTTTCACTTCATTCTGGGGTTCCTCATCTTCCCTTGTTTAAATCTTCATCACTGATTCCATGTTTTCCCTGGAAACTCGACTGAACCCTCGGTTGAAATCCAACCTTTGTTTTGCGTCACAGATATTTTAGATAATATTTGTTAGTTTTTATTGTCCTGATGTCGACGCCTGGAAGTTGATGAATCTGGTTCTGTAAGTTTCAGATCTGAACTCTTGTTGTTGTTGATGTAGGTCCTGCTCTGTGATTGGTTCTCTAACCTGACAGGAAGTTGATATAAAAATGTTTAACTGGTTGCTGGTGAAATGTGGGTCGGATCTTACGTTTCCTCCTCAGGTACGTCAGCAGGGTCATCTCAGGATCGGGATTCTTTTCAACAATCTGCAACAGTTAATAGAATAAAAATCTAAACAAACAATAAAAATAATTTTAAAAATGTTATTTAATAAATTAAAGAAATGTAGATTAAAAAATACAAACAAAAATAATTATCAAAATTAATTTACTGACATTAAATTGAACATTTTAAGAATTAGAAAATATTAAATGCACAAATAAAATAAATGAAATTAAAAAAATATTTTGATGGTTATTAAGAATAAATAAGATTAGATTCAAATAAAAATTAACATTTAAATTTTAATATCTGAACATTTTTAAAATAAAAAGATAAATAAAAAAATAAAGAAATAATTTAAAGTAGTTCTAAATAAATCAATGAAAATTAAATACAAATAAATAAACAAACAAGCAAATTAAATCTAATTTATGAAATTCAGACATACTGTAGCAGCATTTCTGTCATTTTCAAACAAAAAGTAATTCTTAAATGTATCAAATGAATAAAAACTATTTAAAATATAATAAATTAATTAAAATAACTTGACAAATAATTTAAAAAAGCAATAAATAATTCATTAAGGTACAATTGAAACGTCTAAATCAGGAAAAGACTAATAAATGAAAATAAAACAAATAAAATCTAGATTTCAGTATTTAAACCTCATTTATATAAACTGAACATACTGGAGCCTCAGTAAAGGACGGATTGGGTCTGGAACCAGAACCGGCTGATTTATCAGATCAGATAAATCCTTCCCGAATATTTTCTGTTTTCTCCAAACTGCAGATGATTAATGAAGATTTCTCCATCCGGGTCGGGTCAGTAGAACCGAGCCTGGTATCAGTGGGTCAACATGCAGCATGGGATCAGACTGAACTCCTGAGTTCCACCAGAACCAGAACCGACCCGGTCTTACCTTCCTTCCATTCACGAAGAAGACGAGTTCATCAGAGCCGGTCCGGTTCTGAGAGTCCGCCATGGTTCTGTTCCTGCTGGTCTCCATCCTGCTGGTGCTATGAAGCTCTTTCAGAGGAAGGTCCTCCTCTTCCTCCTCTTCCTCCTCCCAGAACCTGCGGTCCAACAGGAGTCAGATCCGTTCCAGTCATCTGACTGCAGTTGGGCCGACGACCCGCCACAGTCAGAACTTTGATCATAAAGTTATTACACGCCGCTGCAGGCTAATTATTCACAGCTTGGGGTTAAAGGTCAGGACAGTATGGCTTAGGTAACGTGTTTAGAGGCGTGAGGTCACGTGCTGCAGACATGGAGAGTAAAAACGAGGATTATTAATCATAAAAATGTAAATATTTTAATTTCATAAAACATGATCCTGTGAGTAAAAGTGACCTAAAATCATTTGTTCATAATCCTGCTGATGGATCTCTAACCTCACTGAGGATGACCTTTGACCCGCTCTGATTTTCTTCCACTGATTCAGTTTAAATCTTTAATTTTCTTTTCTTTCCTCCATATTAAAGGTCGGATCTCGTTTGGATCCTGACTCACATCAGAGTCGCCTCACTCTGAGCTTCATGTGATTCACGGCTTCGGATCAATTCGATTTGCCCTCCAGAGGTCTGCTGTTGGTTACCATGGAGACGATGAGACGCAGCGCGGTGTTGTAATGTGAAACCTTTAACTGGTCAGAGCTAAAAGCAGGGACCCGAACACACAACCCTGAGGAACTCCACTCACAATAAATTCACTAACATATTTTATACGTTTATATTTGATGTTTTAGGAATCAAAATGATACAAAAATACAACAATAACCTCCAAACATTTACATTTCAGCGCTACAGCTCCTTCAAACGGTAAAAAACAACCTAACACTGAGCGATGCATCATTATGTCTTCATCTGGAGGTCAGGTCCAGTTGGGTCTGGTGAGGAAGGATCAGCTTGTTGGCCCCGGTTTGTCAGAACTTTGAGGTTAAAGACAAAAGATCAGTCTGAACATTTCTTTGGGTTTCATGTGTGAATCTGCCTTCAATGCTCTGCTGAGCTGTGTTCCAGGAAGGCTTTTATTTTGAAAATCATGAGGCTTCGACCAGGTGGAAGCCTCCGTTCTCCTCCCTCAGCCTCTCCCTCTTCCTAGCCTGTACCAGGCTGTAGACCACCGCTCCCAGCGTGTTCCTGTTCATGCTGAAGCCCCGCCCACCGCCGCGCTCCACGAAGCTGGACCGCTCGTCCCGATTGCTCACGAAGAACGTCCGAACCTGGAGGAGGAGACGCGTCAGAGCTTCACCTAAACGCCGCGACCTGGAGCTGAACTACCGACCTTTCCATGTCGCTCACTGACGCCCTTCACATAAATGTCCCCTCTGAGCTGCCGTAGGAAGCCCTGCTCCACCAAAATGCAGCTGGTGGCTTCTGGGACCTGAAGGAGATGAAGATGATGAGGATGGTGATAGCTGCATAAGCTCCTCCCACAGACAGGTGCGCTCACCTGGATCCTCCCGCTGACCCCGGTGCTCTCCATCCGGCTCGCCATGTTCACTGTCGCCCCCCAGATATCGTACTGCGGCTTGGTGGCGCCGATCACACCTGCGATCACCGGGCCGTGGGCGACACCTGCAGGCCAGAGAGAGAACTGCATGAAGATTTGAAATCACTGAAGAAAAAAATAAATAGAAAATACTAGAATTGAAAAAACTAAGATATGCATAAAATTAAAAAATATATATTTTATAAGAAACAAAAACAGATATGATCCTAAGTAAAATATAAATATTTGAAAATAGTTTTTTAAATAAGGTGAAAATTTGAAATGAAATTCTTTCTGTGTGTGTGTGTATCTGTGTGTTTTCTGTCTGTGTGGGTGTGTGTGTGTGTGTGTGTTTCTGCCCCCACCGACTCTGAGCTGGAACTGGTTTCCAGTCTGCGTGTTGATCTGCCGCAGTGTTTCCTGCATGGCCAGAGCGAACAGCACCAGCTCACTGAGATGACGCCAGCCGTCGTCGCTCTCCTGATGGACACATCACCGTTAGCAACCGGCTGCAGCACCAAGCCGAGGCAGAAAGACACTCACCTGTTGGTCAGGTGAGAGGCCCGAGGCGGCCATGTAGGAGCTGCCGATGGTTTTGATCTTCTCCACCTCCTGGAAGTAACACTCGTCCAGCAGCTGCAGCGACATGCGGGTTAATCAGGGTGGGCCAACGTCTGGCCCGCGGGCCGTTTGAGGCCCGGAAATGATTCTGTTTAGCCGCTGACCATGAGTTGAGAATGGTAAAACAAAATTGTCCAACGACAATAGAGAACAACTGATATCTTGGTACACTTGAAGCATAAGGAAGAACTGACTCAGGTAATTGTTCGGCAAGATATGGGAGTTTGTCTTAAGTCAATAATTTCTTAAAAGCTGAAACACTGAGTTCCTTTAGCTTTGTTTATTCTTAATTTAGTGAATTTATGCTTTAAATTTGCCCATTTTGGTATAAAGTTTGGACTCCCCAGTGAACAGGGTCTGAGCCGTTCTGACCTCGTCAAAGTCGCTGATGATGTGGTTGAGAAGCCGCAGACACTCGACGTGCTGATGGACCAGTTCCTTCTGCTCGTAGAAGTCAGAGAACCCGGGCAGCGAGGCGAACAGAACCCCGACCCGCTGGTACGACTGGGCGTACAGCTCCTAGCGTCCAAACACAGCAGCAGGTTGGTTCATCCAGCTACAGAGACAGACTGATGCATCATGGGATTGGCCCGCCCAGGCGGTCACCTCGTTGTTGGTGTCTCTCTCCAGGAAGTGCTGAGCCACGTGAGACGGCAGGATGTTGAGCAGCAGACACTCGTTGTGCTCACGCTGCTCCTTCATGTCCTCCACCTCCTTCCCGGCCTGCAGGCGCCACAGGAAGTCCAGCCGCGCCATGGCCTCCAGCTACCAACGAAGAAGAGCAGGAATGAGATGCTGAAGACAGAAGCTCAGGTGAGCAGTCTGTCCTGCTGGCCTCACCTGTCTGCTGTTGTAGAGGACTGTGACCACGAACATCGTCATGAGAACCAGACAAACTCCCCCCTGGCAGAGCTGCTGGGAGCTGACCTCAGATCAACAGGAGGACAAGGTGAGACAGGAGACGGCATGAGGCGTCCGTCCACTCAGAGACGTCCCACAGCACCTGAACGTACCTCCGAGTCTCGATGATGTAGGCGTAGAACCCGGCGGTCAGCAGCAGGAAGGCCAGCTGCAGCATGCAGCTCAGCCTGAGGAACACTGCACAGGTAACCATGGCGACCACAACGCTCAGCACCATGAACTGTCAACCAAAAGCTGCACAGGTTGAAGGCTGCTGTCATGTTCCTGCTACAGGCTAATGCTACAGGCTACCATTGCAGGTTACTTTCGTAGGTATGACGTCAGCTTCATGTTCTGGGAGTCCAGAATGAAGGAGCTCTCACCTCTGGATGAGTACAGATGTTCATGTCTGACCATCTGGAGGGAGGTAGAGTCTGAGTAACGCCGGATTCTGACCAGTCACACCAGAGCTGAAAAGAAGAAGAAACTTCATTTGCTTCAGTGCCTAAACTTTGACCTTCACAGCAGCAGATCCAGTTTCCCAGCAGCCCTGAACACAGCATGAAGCCTATAACCTTCTGTGGGTTGTGACTGTCAAAATGACTAAAATCAAAACATTCAGACTTACGATGTTCACAGAGGCGATCACAGAGTTGACAGTGATGGCAGTTAGCATGAGGACAGTTCGTGCGTACTTGGTTTCATGAACCCAGCAGCAGAGTGACTGTAGAGGGGAGGGGCAACATTTAAACTCCTCCCCCAGAGTCAACAACAGGAGCAGGAAGTAGACAAAGCCACTGATGATGAACTGGGCCACCATTGGACTCCACCTCAACAAAGACAGAAACAGCACCAGTCTGGTAAACGAGGGTAAATACTCAGCGTTCCCCGTTTCGCTGATGATGTTCTGTTTATAGCAGAACTCTGTGAGGAGCAGTGTACCATTAAGTATACATAAAACTGAAGCAATTCGGTTTAAAAACCCGTTTGTCATCAGAAACATTTTGGTAGGAATTAATCTGATGGTTAATAGAGAAGGATACCTTGGTGCAGGAATTAGCACCTGGACGGCCATCAGCAGTATGAGTAGGATGAAGGAACACACCATGTTAGACTTGAAGAGTTCATCTCTCATCTGAGAATACTGAAAAAGAAGTGATCAGCCACCTGCCCATCATACCTGAAACACACGAATCTCCAAACAGGAAGTTACCTTTCCCTCCATTTGGGAGTCCTTGAACACCTGAGTGAACGTGGTGATGTGCTCTTTCCTCATTCGCTCACTGCTTCGCACTTCCATTGCCTGACAGATCCTCTTGTTCACTTCCCGTGAACCGGAACGCTGAGCTGCGATGTGATTGGGCAGCTGGGTGAGAGAGCCATTGGTGAAAGTGGCCAAGATCTATAGGAAGGACAAGGGAAAAAATAATGACGTGACTCCTGAAATATCCAGATTTTTGGCAACTATATTTCATGTTCTTACAAAATTCATTCCCAGGATGTCTCCAAATGGCAACTCAGCACTCCAAGTTGTCAGTTCATCATAACTTGGGCGCCTTGCTTTAGGGGGCTGGGCCTCCTCCCGTGTTGCTGGGCGGATAAGGTAAGTGTCAACGTTGTGTTTCCGTAGAAACTCACTCCGGTCCTGGCCGTGGCCCTGTTCTGTCTCATAGATCCCACCCAGACAGTCCAGAGTGGCCTGTGAAATGTGCACCTGCCTGAGAGAGGAAGTCATCTCTTTACCAATCGCTGGAAACATGAGCTGGCTCTACGGTTGTTATAGCTGTTCTGGGGAGACCCAGGTGTTGGTTAAAGGTGCTGACCCTGGAACTCCTGCAGCTTCCAGACAGTTGGCAATGTCAACATCCCAGCTCCAGATGTCAAACTGCCACTTCTGAAGACCCAACACCCCACAGAGGACAGAACCTGAGTGGACGCCAATTCGCATGTCCAATTCCTGCTGCAGCTCCCGACGGACATACCTGCACCAACATGTTCATGAGTTACAGAAACCTCTGCGCAGATGGTGTTTGGGGTGTCTGTTTCTTACCGTATGGTGCTGATCATGCTGAGCCCCATCTCCACACAGCAGCGGGCGTGGCCGCGCTGGGGTTCTGGGACTCCAGACACACAGTAGTAACAGTCGCCAAGGATCTTTATCCGCAAACACTGGTGCTCCTGCACAGACGAGAGAAACTTTAACCTTGTCCTCAAAGTTTTTATTTTAGAAATTGTTGAAAAGGAGACCAGACCTCAGCCAGCCTGTCAAAGCGTCCAAAAAGCTCGTTAAGAGTTTTAACAAGTTCCTGAGCCGAAAGAATCAAAGAGAGAGATGTGAAGCCGATGATGTCTGCAAACAGGATGCTGGACAAACAGAGAAGATGTTTCCTGGTGTGTCAGAAGCTGTAGATCTTAGAAAATCGGTTTGCTTCAGATCAGAACAATGTTTGGCAACCTGACGTCCTTGTAGTGGTGGATGTAGATTTTGTGGAACTGTTGAGGCAGCAGATATTCATCCACTGCAGACATGTCGGCAATCATCTCCAGAACCAGGAAGCGTGGCAGGATGGACATTACCAGACGCTCCTGAGAGAAAGACGACAGAGTTGGACATGTTTGTCTTATGTAAGAGTAAATGTGCCTAAGTGGGGAAGACTTTACCTGTCTTTGGTTCTCCCTTTCCAGTCGGACTCGTCCTTCTATACATCTCCGTGTCTCCAGAAAACTATGCCGCTGAGTCCGGTCAGACAGGTAGTTCATGAAGACACCAGCGGTGTTCATCGCCAGGTACAACAAGCCTTTTGAAAACACCTGGACAAAGGAAAGAAGATAAAGAAGCTGGAAAGGCATTTAGACTGAAAAGGGAAATCATATGGCAGTAAAAAGTGAGAAGTATAAAAGTTTTCTAACCCTTCTGATCAGAATTTGGTCACTGTAGTGCCAACAGACATCCACTAGGAGGTGCAGGGTGGATGTCATTGTCCCTGCAGCAATCGCCCATGGGAGGGGCAGTGGCAACAGTGTGTAGGTGGAGAACAGAGTGAAGAAGACATACCAGGAGTGATCAGTTTCAGCCCAGCTGAAAACCCCAACCAACACCTGAACGGTCTGAGACACCCAGGTGAGCACCGACAGGGACCTGAGAGGACGGACAGCAAGTCCAGACCTGTTTATAGCAGTTGGTTGTCAAATATTGTTGAGAGGGTGAACGGCCTTTAGCTTCAGACATACCGGAGCCACTGTGGGGAAGTCATCACCTCCTTGTTTGCCACTGTCAGCCCACAGACCCCCGCCCACAGAATGAGCAACAGGCCGGTCAGCCAGTCACAAGCCACTGCCCCCCAGCCTGTTGGCCACATCACCAGAGAGATGAACAGTCGGATGAAGATGTCGATGAGGTTGGTGACAACCAGAGAGGTTCTTCGCTGAGCTGAGGAGAACTGCTGGTAGGTCAACTCCAGGTCAGCAGACCTGGTGGTCCGGATGAAACACAAGTTTTAAAAACAGTTGAACATCAGACTGTTTTACCTTTTGTTTGTGCTTCTCTACTTGAATATTAGCTGCATGGTAGGAATGAAGACGCCTCGGATCGTCGATCCGTACGACACAAAGAAGTCGGCATCGGTAAGCAAACGTTGTGCGACTTGTGTTTGTACAGAAATCCTTGGAGTTGCTGGATGAACTCGAGCTGCAGACGAACGACGCTTCTGCCAAAAATTGCCACGAGACGTCTTGTTGCGTATCTGCCTGCAGAACCACAGAAAGGAATCAATTAAAGACCAAAACATCCCAATGTGACCTGCTGATGGCATCAGGTGTCATACCTGTTGATGTCAGCAATGTAGGCGTCTGTGACGGTGATGCGGTGTCTGCCTCTCTCCAGGCCGCCAGCGAGCCTCAGAGAGTACAGGTTGTGCTGGTCAATGATGTTCCTGACGGCGGTCTGCCACAGCAGACGCTTCCTCCGTAGACCGTGGGCGGGGCTGATGTTCGCACTGAAGGTGATGTCACTGGGCTGTCTGGCTGACTCACAGTCGCCATTTATCAGAGTGGTCTGGTTGTCAGTCATGGTCATGTGGATGGTAGGTCTGAGGTACGGAGCTCTGTGGAGCAGAAACCATAAAACACTCGTCTGATTTCAGTCAGGATCTCTGCCAGACCATTGTCCATTATGCCAAATCAGTGCAGTCAGTCAATAATAATCTGATAGGTCCCTTCGTTTTTTACTTCATGGCTTTTAAATCATGGGTCAAACTTTTCTCTGAGGTGAACCTCAGGGCTCCACTCTGCCTCTTTGGTTTTCGCACATCGTTGATTCCTAGAGGATTTAACATCGACAGATATAACAAGTTTTTATTATTATTATGCTTTAAAGTGCGTCTGAATTCTGTATTTCCATTTATTTAGTGGTTTCTCTGTGTCTGATCATAATGCTCCGGTTTTCTTGTCTGTAATTAGCAGAGGCCTCCATTGATGCCGTCAGAGTGCTGATGAAGCAGATGGTGTTAATCTAATGCCAGGTGAGGCCAGTGCCATGCTGTTATACTGTACTTCAACTTCCTGTTGACTCAACCGTGTTAAAGTATCCAGAACCATTAAAGAGGATTTCTGCTTTACACCAAACTGAAAGTAGAGACCTGAATTTAAGTTAAATTGGCTCAATGGGAACAAAACAGTAGGTAAGAAAGGGTAAAGGGTTTTATTGAATCCTCTGAAGATTAGTTCATAGGATGAAAAACAGAACAGAGTCATAGTTGTACTCACTGGTTGCAGAATTGATTTTGTCATCTCCAGTAAGGACTCTGGTTCTTGAGTTTTGCCTTTGTCCTGTTTTTGTTTTCTTGCTGCTTCCTTGTTCCTCTCAGGTCCATCAACTCCATCTTGTTCAGCTCCTAATGATTTATTCATGAAACAAACACTTTCCAAGCTCCTCATTTCTTCATGAAGGATTCATCAGCAGGAAGCGTCCAGTCTTCATGGTGTCGGTGAGTAAAGACGGACGGTACTCTCGGGTCACAACCAGAACCTGTAGCTCCTGCACTGCAGCTCTGAGTGAGGCGCAGCAGCTTGGTGTAAAGAGCTGAAGTTGACCAGC
The DNA here is from genome assembly GCF_019740435.1 of Gambusia affinis. NCBI lineage: Eukaryota > Metazoa > Chordata > Actinopteri > Cyprinodontiformes > Poeciliidae > Gambusia > Gambusia affinis. Next base: position 1,194,984 of record NC_057891.1, on the reverse strand, counting down.
AGATGTCCCAGTGCCGCGCTAATCCCATCAGGAACCCCTCGAATGGACAAAAGGCCGCTCACTAATCGGCCAGATTAAGCATGTGGCTGTCTGACCGTTCAGGTGCCTGATGGGATTGGCAGGCCTCCAACCAGGCCAGGTTGTGTTTGTGTGCTCGGGTTGTGTGACCATGTTGACGGCAACTTCACAGATGGACAGAAACCTGAGAAGATGGACTGTAAGTATCTGATCAGGGAACTAAAAATGGATCCACTGATGTAGGTTTAGTGTGCTGCCACCTGGTGGCGAAACTCTTCACTGTATTTTATGTCCAGGCCAGACTGGATGTAAAGTAGTGAAGGTATTGCCTGGTAATCGTCCTTATTTCACTTTATAAATCACAAATATAACTAAAAACCTGGAGAAAAAAAACTAATTTCTGTTTTCTAATTTGAAAAATGAAACAATAAATCAGTTTGATTGAACATGTGGAAGCTCAGGCTGATTTTATTCATTCCTGTGGACACAAACATGTAAAAATATAAAACTGGAATAATAACATGTATCCATGCCAGCTGTTAGCAAACAGGCGACCTGATAAATGTCCGTAAACAGTCTCAGATGGTTCTGTTGGATCCTTCATGTAAACCTTCAGGGGAAACATGCTGACCGTTTCTATGGCAACGTAAAGGGAAGAAAGTCCAGTTAAAACTGAACGATGAAGGACAGGATTTAACGTTTGGCAGTGGAAATGAGGAGATTCTTATCATTTCACTGGAAAATAAAAAATGAACTTAAATATTCTGGTAAACTTCTGCAAAAAACATCCAAACAGTTTCCGAGAAATGTTTTATAATCACTAAACTTGCAAATTAAACCAACTAAACCAAGATTTCAGATAAAATGATAAAAATTGTTGATGAAAATGAGTTAATATGAAGGTGAGAAATCTAACTAAGCTAACTGTTTAGCTTCAAACCAAGTATTTAATTAGTAGCTAACTAGTTAGCTTGCTAACTAAATATTTAGTTTAAAATCTAAAGATAGTGTTAGTAAGCTAAATGGTTTACTAACTTAATATGTAGTTAGCAAGCTAACTATTTAGCTCCAAATTAAATATTTTGTATGAAATTAAATATTTAGTTGGCAAGCTAAATACATAGCTTCAAACTAAATATTTAGCTTTTAAAATATAAAATGTAGTTTGAAACTGACATTTATAAATGAATGAATATCAGGTGAACAAATGACTCTAAAATGTGAAACTTTAAAAATGGTTTAAATCACAAGTTATAACTGATTAATTAAATTATTGAGTAAATAAACTTTCCAGATGGATTATGGGTAATTGGACAGATATCCTGATTGGTTCCTGCTCTGACTGAGCGCCATGCTGGTCGGGTTCTGGTTCTGGTTCTGGTTATTTTGTTTGGAACGTAAAGGATCACATCTCAACATTCAGCATGCACTTTGACCCCACATGACCCGTTCACCTGGGAACCTTTATAAACACAGTGAGGTTCTGATGAACAGAACACCAACAGAACCGAGCCGGTCCATCAGCTGCAGAACACAAACATTATGAGAGCAACAGGAAGTGACATTTACTCTAGAAATGACAACTTCCTGCAGTATTTCTGAGCCCAATTTGAAGCTGATGTCATTTTGTTCAGTTAACTCAGTTTTACCTTTAATTTAATTTTATTATAATTTTTATCAGTTTTTGAGAACATCAGTTTGTTTCTGATTTTAGGAATAATTTTATAAACTTGTTGAATTTGGAACATTTCATTTAAAACATTTTATTATTAATAATATAACACTAAATCCTAAATAAATCCATATTAAACATTTAAAGTAATTCTCAAATTTCTAAAAAGAATTTAAGGATTATCTGCCAATATTTACGTAGAAATTCTTTAGAATTTTGACATTTTTATAAATGCTGTGCTATATATATAACCAAATTAAATATTTGAAAAGACTAAACAAAACTTATTTAAAAAATGTATTCCCTAAAAATTTGTGAACCTAATTTACATATTTGGATGCGCACAGAAAGTGTAATATATTAAAAGAAGTTTAAATTATTTAAAATTAGATTATTATTATTATTATTAATAGGGAACCATTTTAAAAGAATCCTGATATTAATTAATCAGTTCAGATGTGAAAATAATAAATATTTAATTTAGATTTTAAAATACACATTTTTACAATGTTATGGAAGAAAATTATAACTTTAAATTAAAATTTTTACAAAAAACAGGAAACTTTTCTAAACATTTGAAAAGAATAAAAATATTTAAATAATAGATGTTAAATCTAAATAATATCTCAGTGACAGACTCAGATCTCTAAATGGACCTGGTTGGTTCTGGTGGACTCTGTCGTCCTCATCGTCAGACCCGCCTGTCCTCAGGTTAAAGGTTAAGGTTGGCAAACAGCACTGTGGCACAGAGACAGAATAAATATCCAGATAAATGAGGAACCGTGTTGGTTCTCTGTCTCTGTTATTTGATGTTCTTCAGCAGCGAGGTGCGAGCGTTCACCACCGCCTTGAAGGCGTCTTCGCTGCCGGGGGCGACGCATTTATCCGGGTGCAGCAGGACGGCCAGCTTCCTGTACGCCTTGTTCACTTCCTCCCTGCAGACAGACGACAGCGTCAGCGTCAGGAGACGCCGCAGGTCGGACCTCGGCGAGGATCCGGACTCACCGCGTGGCGCCCGGCTTCACCCCCAGCATGTCCCAGGAGTCCTTGCTGTTGCGGATGCGTCGAACGGTGTCGGCCTGCTCCTTGGTGAAGCCCACGCTGACCTCTGACACCGGCCGCTTCCCGCCGTTCTCACACATGTCAGTGATGGAGGAGAAGAACGCCTGTGGAGGAAACCAGAAGAACCTCAGAGCATCTCTATGAACCTCTGCGGCTCACAGGACGTCAGCACTACCTGGAACATCTCGTTGATGCCCTCGCCGCTCTGTGCCGACGTCTCAAAGTAGTGGAACCCTCTGGACTCCGCCCACAGACGACCCTCACCTTCATCCACCACCCGCCGCTTCGTCAGGTCCACCTGAGGGCGCCAGAGAGCAGAACTGACCCAGATCTGTTCAGCATGCTATTGATGACTTGACGGTTGATCGGGTCGGACCTTGTTGGCGCAGACGACGAAGACGATGCTGTCCATGTTGGCCTGAGAGCCCATCTCCTGCTTCATCTCCCCCAGCCAGCTGTCCAGGGCGTCGAAGCTCTCCCTGAGCCCCACGTCGTACACCAGCAGAACTCCCTGGCTGTCTTTGTAGAACTCGTTACGGACCTGAAACGCAGAGCGGGACAAGAGAGTCGCTGCGCCTCCACCTGCTGAAAGAATCCAGACCTTCGCCCTTGACGTCCTGAATGGTCTCACCTCATAGAAGAAGGGATGTCCGGCCATGTCGAAGATGTTCACCTTGATTTCTCTGTCTCTGACCTGAACTCTGACACACACAAACACACACAACCCTGTGACGTACAGCCATCTGGTTCAGGACAGCGGTCGGTGTGAGGACCTACTTTGTGACTCCGTAATCGATGCCGATTGTTGCCAAGTACTTTGGAACAAACCTCTTCTCACAGTAGCGCTTGATGATGCAGCTCTGAAGGTACAAACAGGTTTCTGATAAACGTCAAGAACCAGGATGTTCCTACTGATGAGACTCAAGATTCAATCACTCCTTCAACTCCTAACTCCATTTTGTGGCCAGGCATTGCCTGTTGGATTCATACTCATTAATAAGCCATTAGTACCTCTGTTCTGTCAACAATGATGATCAGTAAACTAGAAGCTGACTTGTAAGGTTTGTGCTAAACGTCTGATGTACAAACTGTCTAATGGACAATACAAAACATGGGTATCAACCATCTAAAGAACTGTACTCAGGGCTCTTTAGTTCTAGAAACTGCAGAATCAGAGGGTAGAATAATTTAATTTACTCATAAATTTAAAAACTGAGGGACTGTAAATAAAAATACCTTTTTAACTTAGTTTAGCCCACTGCATCAGGTAATATTCCTGAATCACATACATTGTAATCTCTATATGAATAATTTATAAAGGTGAGGTATACGCCGAATGGTAGAGCGTTTATCAGCCTTTTTGGACATTTATTCAAATGTTTTGAAGTTTGCAGAAATTATGAGGAATAATAAAATAACGTATTATTTAAATGAAGTCTACCATAAACAATAACGTCTTAGCCTCAGAGCTAAAAAACATCGCTCTATTGCCTTAATAACATTAAAGAAGCGTTTGTATTCCAGGCTGTCAGCAGTTTCTCAATGTATTTACATGTAATAAACAATTAATTATGATATAAAACAGTGAGGTTAGTCCGTGTTGGGGCGTCCAGCTCAACCGGACCAGTCTCTATGTAGATTTGATGAGAAATAGTCAGAAACTGTCGTACCTTCCCCACCTCGGCGTTCCCCAGGCTGATGACTTTAACCCGCAGGGATTTCTTGTTGTCTCGTCTTTTCGTCGCTGTTGTTTCCATTGTAGCTGCGACTAACAGCGACTTTTAATGTGAAAACGAGTTAGCCGCTGCAGGCTAACGGTGCTAACCCGCTGTTAGCCACCAGGACAACGGCTACAGAGCAGCTCCGACTCTGGATTAATCACAACACATGATGGATTTCAATCTGATCTGTTTCAGACTCCTACACCGTCAGAACCCTGATCCGAACCTGATCTGCTCTGATGTTGGACCGGAACCAACTGGTGGGTTACTGCCACCAACTGGAGGTTCGGCACAAACCCATCTCCATCTGGATCATTAAGAAAGATTTAGTTCATTTACATTATTGTGGCTCAAGTCTACAATTTAGTTTCTCTAATAATAATAATAATAATAATAATAATAATAATAATAATAATAATAATAATAATAATTAATAATAATGAGGAAAAACGTTAGACTGGAAGGTTTAGTGGAAGGAAAAACTGAACAAGCAAAAGGCACAGAGTAATAATGTTAAGTGCAGCAATTGGATCCTCAGTGATGAACCAGCTGACTGTCATTAGCTCGTGCTAATGCTAATTAATGTCTGTGATGACCTTTGACCTTCCTGCGTTTCCCCTCTAATATCATCATGACACAGATATATGAAGGTCAGGGTTCTTCAGTGTATTAAGCATCTTTTTTTTTATTTAGAAAAGCAAACAAAAACTATTTAGAGAGTTTTAAACAGGATCAGGGACTGAAGCCGGTCATGTAGTGAAAGAAGACTGGATGGATCCGACTGACAGAAACTTTAACAAGGAGCATCCAGAAGTTACTGGATGATAAAAAGTATTTCCTCCTTTCTGGGTCTTTTTCTTCTGCCCAGATAATTTATTTATCTTGATAAATACAGTGGAAATGCAGAGGAGATAATAATGTTCTTGTAAAGGTGAACACAGTCAAAAAGTGTTTTTACACAAAGATCAAATCTTTGGAGGGAAAGAAAACTAAACAAACTAACGGCTTTAAAACTTTTACACAGTAATGTTTCATTTTTAGGCCCGAGCAGCAAAGCGCTGCGAAGGCCTATTGTATCTGTACTGTTTCTTATTAGGCCCGAGCAGCAAAGCGCTGCGAAGGCCTATTGTATCTGTACTGTTTATTATTATTCTTTTTTTTCTGCCCCCCTCTTTGGGTGCCTTTTTGGGGGCTTTATCATATTCAAAAACTCACCAAACTTGGCAGACACATAGAGACTGTTTAAAAATTTTGAATTTTAAGGTCGACGCAAAAAATCATGAAAAAAATGGCTCAACAGCGCCAACTAGCAATTTTCAAAAGACCCAAACCAATCACTTAACTTCATCGTAGAGACCTGAAATTTGGTACAGTTGTAGAGCTCCCCAAGATGCTCAGAATTTACAATTATTGTTATAGTCCAACTATCACAGGAAGTCGGCCATTTTGGATGGAAGGTCACATTTTGACCCCATTTTGGCCGTTTACAGCATTGGTATTTGATCGAACTCCTCCTAGGGATTTTGATTGATTGGCTTCAAACTTGGTGAGTCCGATCAGAAGGCATGGGCGATTCAAAGTTATCAAACTGGTGTGTTTTTGAGCATGCTGAAGGGGGGATAGCAGGGGTCAAAGTTCACCGACTCGCCACGAAACTCTAAACAGTTATAACTCCTACACTAAAACTCTCAGAGGAACCAAACTTTCAGTGATTGAGCATCATGGGTTGACCTAAAATACCCTGTGGTCAAATGATGACATCACTAAGGCCACGCCCCCTGAGAACAGGAAGTGTCATGTTTTACTGGGAACGGTCCCTATATTACACCTTTGACCTAATCAACATGAAACTGTGTTAACAGACAGGAAACATGTGGCTCTATAAGGGATTCCAGCCCCGACAGGCTTTGATGGAGCAAGTGGGCGTGGCGGCGTGGCGAAGTGACCTCTAACACCGCTGTCATACGTTTGGCTCTGAATTCCACAGTTTTAAGCTTCTCCAAACTCACTAGGATGGATCTTTATCCAACTCCCGACAGGAATCCATAATAAAATTTGGTGGGCGTGGCCTAATTTTTCTATAGCGCCCCCTAGAAGATTTTAAATGATCAGCCCCAAGCCATACTCTAACATAGAATTATGAAACTTGTTACACATCTGTATATTGTCCTGATGTACAAAAAAGTCTCTTGGAGTCATGGTCTCAACCCAACAGGAAGTCGGCCATTTTGGAATGAAGTTCTAAAATTGACCCCATTTTTGATGTTTACAGCCTTCGTATTTGATCGAACTCCTCCTACAGTTTTTCAGATACAGACTTCAAAATCGCTCAGCACACACTTGAGGCATCAAAGGTGAAAAGTTATCAAAGGAATTTTCGTACTTCAAAGTATGTGGGCGTGGCTATGTGTCAAACTTTGACTATTCGCCATGAAACATAAAACTCTTATAACTCCTACACTAAAACTCTCAGAGGAACCAAACTTTCAGTGATTGATCATCATAGTTTGACATAAAAGACCCTGTGGTCAAATGATGACATCACTCAGGCCACGCCCCCTGAGAACAGGAAGTGTCATGTTTTACTGGGAACGGTCGCTATCTTACACCTTTGACCTAATCAACTTGAAAGTTTTTCCAGACACAGAAGACATTCTGGTGTATTTTGGATTCCAGCCCCGACCGGCTTTGATGGAGCAGGTGGGCGTGGCGGCGTGGCGAAGTGACCTCTAACGCCGCTGTCATTCGTTTGGCTCTGAATTCCACAGTTTTGGGCCAAACTTCCCCAAACTCACTAGGATGGATCCTTATCCACCCCCTGAAAGAAATCCATAATAAAATTTGGTGGGCGTGGCCTAATGTATTTATGGCGCCACATAGAAAATTTTAAATGATCAGCCCTAAGCTATGCTTTAACCTAGAATTACGAAACTTGGTACATATGTGTATCTTTTCAGGACGAACAAAAATGTCTCTTGGAGCCATATTCTAAATTCAACGGATTTTCTGTAATTTTAGATTTTTTAGAAATATTAATATGTTATTCCCATTAAGTCCTCTTGGTGTCACTGTTACTCCACACATGAATAAGGCGAGAATTACACAGTATGAGAGAGGTGCTGTAATGGCGATATTAACCACTTGGTGTCACTATCACGCCATACATGACTATGTGTACATTTTTACCACTGCAATTCCCAAAGATGCATCTGTGTATTTTGTAGTTCCACAGTTACGTTGTTTTCGATACTTCTGCTGGCTCGTTGGGATAAAAATAGCCTCCACGGATAACATTAACGATCAATCCTTCCTTAATCCCGTCTGCATGTGCGTTTTTATTATGTAAGTATACATTTCCATCTCCTATATTTGCGTTTATATCACTTATTAGCACTAGAGAACTGAATATGACGGTTGACAGTCAAGCTAACGCAGCTAAGCTATTGAAGTGCACCGAAGCATGCATGATTTAACGGAGAGAGCAGCGCCTGCAGCTGTACGGCTGCTCATTAATTTTCCCTGAAGTAAAAAAAGAAAAGAAGAATTTCTGATATTTTTATTTTTGAATCATCTTTATAATTAAGAAAATTGTGGAAACATTGTTTCAAAACATCTTGTACGTAGCGCATGCCAAAGCTTAAATCTTATTTCTCAGTTCGGTTTTCACATGCCCCCACCCCTCCTCCCCCTCCGCCGCCCACATATACGTAGCAATGGCTGGCTCGTTGGGATAAAAATAGCCTCCACGGATAACATTCACGATCAATCAAGCCGTCATGATATGTGTGCAGTTCGATCTTTATAACGCACGCACGCACGCAATGCCCCCTTTCCCCTGCCCCCCGAAGAATGAATATGACGGTTGACAGTCAAGCTAACGTAGCTAAGCTGTCGGACCTAACGAATAGGAGACAGATGTCATGGGTATTAGCGGTGAGATGTCCTGTTGTTGCATTCCAACTTATCAACGTGTTTGCTGCAGAGATGTGGATTCTGGTGAGTCTGATATGCTAAACAATTTCTTGCTCATTTAATGGAAGCCACATTATTTTGTTTGAACCGCATGGGCTGCACACTCAAAGCTGTGGAGTTTAGTACTTTCAAAATATCCTTACAGTTAAAAGTTTGCCTGGCAAACCTATTAAACGATATTACCTCAAAGGTGTTGACAGGAAGTGAATTTTATTTATTAGACCATAAACTATACTGGTCCAAATCACGTGACAACACCCACGAATGAACGAGTCCGTAGTTGCCAAGAATTATCATGGCAACTTAACGCCACTATAATAATTAATATTGAGATAAGTGTCACAAATATGAGCAGGAGGAGCGCTGAGCTATGATATTAAACGCAGGGCAGAACGCAGAACCTGGAGGCGGTGGGTGGGGTGGGGGGCTTTAAATATGACGGTTGACAGTCAAGCTAACGTAGCTAAGCTGTCGGACATAACGAATAGGAGACAGATGTCATGGGTATTAGCGGTGAGATGTCCTGTTGTTGCATTCCAACTTATCAACGTGTTTGCTGCAGAGATGTGGATTCTGGTGAGTCTGATATGCTAAACAATTTCTTGCTCATTTAATGGAAGCCACATTATTTTGTTTGAACCATTACATGGGCTGCACCTCAAAGCTGTGGAGTTTAGTACTTTCAAAATATCCTTACAGTTAAAAGTTTGCCTGGCAAACCTATTAAACGATATTACCTCAAAGGTGTTGACAGGAAGTGAATTTTATTTATTAGACAATAAAATAAACTGGTCCAAAAAACGTGAAAACAGCCACGAATGAACGTGTCCGTAGTTGCTAAGAATCATAATGGAAACTTAACTGCACTATAATTATTAATATTGAGATAAGTGTCACAAATATGAGCAGGAGGAGCGCTGAGCTATGATATTAAACGCAGGGCCGTAACGCAGAACCTGGAGGCGGGGGTGGGGTGGGGCTTTAAAGTAATTCTTAGAGTTTTCCACACAGCAGTGGACCACATAAATTACTCACGTTTTTATTTTTTGGACAATCTCCTCTTCAGTTCAACCTTATCAGTGGATACACATTGTTGATGTTACCATTATAAAATAGCTTACAATTAAGAATTGGCAAAGCTCAATGTGATTTTCACAGTAGACGGAGCTCAGAGGAACCAAACTTTCAGTGATTAATCGTCATGTGGTCAAATGATGACATCACTAAGGTTAAACTGTCACACTTAAAGTAAATATTTGTTGTATTTAACATATTTCAGGTAAGAAGTGAACATGTAATGAAATTGATCCTGTCCTCCAATTTTATGTAATTGAACATTACAGCTAACAAATGTGATGATAATGTGAGGTAATACATTTTATGAATTTTTTTTTATATAGAGTATATTTTTTAAATACAAAATTAGTTAAATAAAAAATGGGTCAAATGTAATAAAGATGAATGTGCTTCATCTATACTCTCTAGTAGAACAATTTCACCTTGATTTTGAGTTAATGGGCCACACGATTTGGAAGCTATTGTAGAAATCATATTATTTAATATTAAAATTATTTATCCAACCATCTTCTTACAGCAGGGGTGTCAAACTCCAGTCCTCAAGGGCCGCTGTCCTGCAACTTTTAGATGACATCTGTCAATGCTGGCTGAACAGTGTGGGCGTGGCCAATTGCAAATGTCAGACCCTCGCCATATTCATACGATTGTCTTTAAATCACACATGGATGATCCGATTGGCACCAAACTTGAAATGTAAGACCTGTGGTAACCTTTTAAGAGCTGAAATGTTTTGAAATGTAATTTGACTCCACTGCGCCCCCTAGGTTAATCCATCAGCTATATCTCCGCCGTAAATGGACCGATCTGAGATTTTTGTGAGTCGTCGGAGCGCTGCCGAACGCATTCACGTGTGTCGCCTGGCGGGCGGGCGACATGGGAAGGTTCAGCGACGGCTCCTCCGCTGCGGCGGCGGCGCCGGCTCTGGAAAGCGGCGAGCTTCAAGGGCGGCTGGAACTCCGCGGTGGCCAGTGAGCCGGAGCAGCGCTTGCTGCGAGGGCCGCACGAGGCTGCTTGCAGCTTTAATTATTATTATTATTATTCTTTATTATTCTTCCACCCAAATGAATTGCCTTTTTGGAGGCTTTATCATATTCAAAAACTCACCAAATTTGGCGGACGCATAGAGACTGTTTAAAATTTACGTATTTTAAGGTCGTTGCAAAAATCGCAATAAAAATGGCTCAACAGCGCCACCTAGAAATTTTCAAAAGACCCTTTTCTATTCACTTACTTTGTCGTAGAGACTTGAAATTTGGTACAGTTGTAGAGCTCCCCAAGACGCTCAGAATTTACAATTATTGTCATAGTCCAAGTATCACAGGAAGTCGGCCATTTTGGATCGAAGGTCACATTTTGACCCGATTTTTGCCGTTTACACCCTTCGTATTTGATCGAACTCCTCCTAGGGATTTCGATTGATCGGCTTCAAACTCGGTCAGTCTGATCATAAGGCATGGCCGATTAAAAGTTATCAAAACGGTGAGTTTTTGAGTATGTTGAAGGGGGGTTAGCAGGGGTCAAAGTTCACCTACTTGCCATGAAATTCAAAACAGTTATAACTCCTACACTAAAACTCTCAGAGGAACCAAACTTTCAGTGATTGAGCATCATGGGTTGACCTAAAATACCCTGTGGTCAAATGATGACATCACTAAGGCCACGCCCCCTGAGAACAGGAAGTGTCATATTTTACTGGGAACGGTCCCTATATTACACCTTTGAACTAATCAACATGAAACTGTGTTAACAGACAGGAAACATGTGGCTGTATAAGGGATTCCAGCCCCGACCGGCTTTGATGGAGCAGGTGGGCGTGGCGGCGTGGCGAAGTGACCTCTAACGCCGCTGTCATTCGTTTGGCTCTGAATTCCACAATTTTGGGGCGAGCTGCTCCAAACTCATTAGGATGGATCTTTATCCACCCCAAGACAGGAATCCATAATAAAATTTGGTGGGCGTGGCCTAATTTCTCTATAGCGCCCCCTAGAAAATTTTAAATGATCAGCCCCAAGCTATGGTTTAACCTAGAATTATGAAACTTGGCACACATTTGTATCTTGTCAGGACGTACAAAAAAGTCTCTTGGAGCCATGGTCTCAACCCAACAGGAAGTCGGCCATTTTGGAATAAAGTTCCAAAATTGACCCCAATTTTGATGTTTACAGCCTTCGTATTTGATCGAACTCCTCCTACAGTTTTTCAGATACAGACTTCAAAATCGCTCAGCACACACTTGAGGCATCAAAGGTGAAAAGTTATCAAAGGAATTGTCGTACTTCAAAGTATGTGGGCGTGGCTATGTGTCAAACTTTGACTATTGCCATGAAACATAAAACTCTTATAACTCCTACCCGAACACTCTCAGAGGAACCAAACTTTCAGTGATTGATCATCATAGTTTGACATAAAAGACCCTGTGGTCAAATGATGACATCACTCAAGCCACGCCCCCTGAGAACAGGAAGTGTCATGTTTTACTGGGAACGGTCGCTATCTTACACCTTTGACCTAATCAACTTGAAAGTTTTTCCAGAAACAGAAGACATGCTGGTGTATTTTGGATTCCAGCCCGACCGGCTTTGATGGAGCAGGTGGGCGTGGCGGCGCGTGAGTGACCTCTAACGCTGTCATTCGTTTGGCTCTGAATTCCACAGTTTTGGGCAAAACTGTTCCAAACTCACTAGGATGGATCTTTATCCACCCCTGAAAGAAATCCATAATAAAATTTGGTGGGCGTGGCCTAATGTATTTATGGCGCTGGCTAGAATATTTTAAATGATCAGCATGCTTTAACCTAGAATTACGAAACTTGGTACATATGTGTATCTTTTCAGGACGAACAAAAAAGTGTCTTGGAGCCATATTCTAAATCCAACGGATTTTCTGTTAATTTTGGATTTAAGTTCAATCTTTAGAAAAAAATATATGTAGTTCCCATATCGGCCTCTTGGTGTAACTGTTACTCCACGCATGACTCAGGGGATAATTCCTCAGTATTAGAAACAAGTTCTGTAATGGCCATATTCGCCAGTGGGGTCACTATTACTCCACACATGACTATGTATACATTTTTACCAGTAAAATTCCCAAAGATGCATCTGTGCATTTTGTAGTTCCACATTTACGTTGTTTTCGGCTGGCTCGTTGGGATAAAAATAGCCTCCACGGATAACATCCACGATTAATCCCGTGTTTATGAAACCTGTGTGCGTTTTTATTATGCAAGTATACATTTCCATGTCTGATATTTGCTTTTATATCACTTATTAGCACTAGAGAACTGCGCAGAAGCCTGCAGAATTTCGCCTGCAGCTGTACCTTATTAATTTCCCCTGAAGTAAAAAAAGAAAAGAAGAATTTCTGATATCTTTATTATTGAACCCTCTTTATAATTAAGAAAATTATGGAAACATTGTTTCAAAACATCTTGTACGTAGCGCATGCCAAAGCTTAAATCTTATTTCTCAGTTCGGTTTTCATACTTCACCCTCCTCCCCCTCCGCCGCCCACATATACGTAGCAATGGCTGGCTCGTTGGGATAAAAATAGCCTCCACGGATAACATTCACGATCAATCAAGCCGTCATGATATGTGTGCAGTTCGATCTTTATAACGCACGCGCACCTCCCCTCCTCCCGAATGGGTGAATATGACGGTTGACAGTCAAGCTAACGTAGCTAAGCTGTCGGACCTAACGAATAGGAGACAGATGTCATGGGTATTAGCGGTGAGATGTCCTGTTGTTGCATTCCAACTTATCAACGTGTTTGCTGCAGAGACGTGGATTCTGGTGAGTCTGATATGCTAAACAATTTCTTGCTCATTTAATGGAAGCCACATTATTTTGTTTGAACCGTACATGGGCTGCACACTCAAAGCTGTGGAGTTTAGTACTTTCAAAATATCCTTACAGTTAAAAGTTTGCCTGGCAAACCTATTAAACGATATTACCTCAAAAGTGTTGACAGGAAGTGAATTTTATTTATTAGGCAATAAAATAAACTGGTCCAAAAAACGTGAAAACAGCCACGAATGAACGTGTCCGTAGTTGCCAAGAATTATAATGGCAACTTAACGCCACTATAATAATTAATATTGAGATAAGTGTCACAAATCTGTGCAGCAATCTGAGCTGTGGAACTGCAGGAGGATCGCTGAGCTTTGATATTAAACGCAGGGCCGTAACGCAGAACCTGGAGGCGGTGGGTGGGGTGGGGGGCTTTAAAGTAATTCTTAGAGTTTTCCACACAGCAGTGGACCACACAAATTACTCACGTTTTTATTTTTTGGACAATCTCCTCTTCAGTTCAACCTTACCAGTGGAGAAACATTGTTGATGTTACCAACAATAGCTTACAATTAAGAATTGGCAAAGCTCAATGTGATTTTCACAGTAGATGGAGCTCAGAGTAACCAAACTTTCAGTGATTAATCGTCATGTGGTCAAATGATGACATCACTAAGGTTAAACTGTCACACTTTAAGTAAATATTTGTTGTATTTAACATGTTTCAGGTAAGAAGTGAACATGTAATGAAATAGATCCTGTCCTCCAATTTTATGTAATTGAACATTACAGCTAACAAATGTCATGATCATGTGAGGTAATACATTTTATGAACATTTTTTATATACAGTATATTTTTTAAATACAAAATTAGTTAAATAAAAAAGGGGTCAAATGTAATAAAGATGAATGTGCTTCATCTATACCGTCTAGTAGAACAATTTCACCTTGATTTTGAGTTAATGGGGCACACGATTTGGAAGCTATTGAAGAAATCATATTATTTAATATGCAAATTATTTATCCAACCATTTTCTTACACGAGGGGTGTCAAACTCCAGTCCTCAAGGGCCGCTGTCCTGAAACTTTTAGATGTACCGCTGCTGCAGCACCTGGATAGAATAATTAGGTCATTAGCCCCACCCACTTCCAACAGGAAGTAACCTTTTTTTTCTGCTGTATGTTTTACTGTTCTCTGTTTTTTATATGGATTTAATCCAGTGCAAACTGACTTAAAATGATAAGGTGATGACATCTGTCAATGCTGGCTGAACAGTGTGGGCGTGGCCAGATGGCGAATATCAGACCCTCGCCATATTCATACGATTGTCTTTAAATCACACATGGATGATCCGATTGGCACCAAACTTGAAATGTAAGACCTGTGGTAACCTTTAGAGAGCTCAAATGTTTTGAAATGTAATTTGACTCCACTGCGCCGCCTAGGTTAATCCATTAGCTATATCTCCGCCGTAAATGTATCGATCCGCGCCAGATTTTTTGTGAGTGGTCGGGAAGCGCTGCCGAACGCATTCACGTGTGTCGTCTGGCGGGCGATCGGGCGGGGAAGGTTCGCGACGGCTCCTGCTGTCGCGAGCGGGCGCCGGCTCTGGAAACGGTGCGAGAGCTTCCGCGGCGGCTGGAACTCGGCGGTGGCCGGTGAGCCGGAGCAGCGCTTGCTGCGAGGGCCGCACGAGGCTGCTTGCAGCTTTAATTAGATGTTATGTTTCATTATTATTTTTTACTCTTAATCTTTCTACTAATCTGCTGTAATGAAAACATTTCCTCTGTTTTCTTCTCACGTAAAGGTTCTAAATAAATGTTCAAACTGGTTAAACTGGTGGATGAAGTTTGTTTTCTTACTAACTGGAGGCTGCAGAACCGAAAACCATCAATCTGAACAATCTGTCCTGATCTGAACCAGAACCAGAACCAATAGAGAACAAATCAAGCTCTAAAATGTCAAATTTTAAGATTTATCAGAAGCAGTTAGAAAATGCAGCAAAGACATTTCTACATTTAATTAAAATATTGTAGAGTAAAAATGAGGCAGTCTGTGTGACAGATGAACCTCGACCCAAACTGAGGAACGAGGAAACGTTCCTGCACAGCAGAAACTAATAAACATCTTCCAGGGAACAACTACAGTAATTAAACAGTAATTAAAACCTGTTTGTAACTCAACAGGTTTTTAACTTTTTCATTGGAAACGTTTTGAGACAAACCAGTTCTAAAACTTAAAGCCTTCAGGCTGAAAGAGGCCAAAGATTAAAGAACTTTATGTTCAGGAATGAAGAGGGAGGATCAGGTGAGAATCATCATGGAAAGTTTCCCTCCTATCAACATTAAACATCCATCCATCCATCCATCCATTTTCTTACACCTTTCGTCCCTAATGGGGTCAGGAGGGTTGCTGGTTCCTCTCCAGCTGCGTTCCGGGCGAGAGGCGGGGTACACCCTGGACAGGTCGCCAGTCTGTCGCAGAACATTAAACATGATTACATAAATGAATAAAATCTGTACTTGATAAAATATGAACATATTAACAGATGGTCGTTTCTACAAGTGGAGAAACTTCAACATTTTAAAGTTCTTGGTTCTGTTGGCTCAGATTAGAACAAGCAGCAACTACTGTTAGTTTTATTGCTCTTGTGTTTCTGTGCAGAAATTTTTGTTGGTTGTTAAATTTCTTTAGATGAAACTGAAAATCCATTAATTTAATAAAATATTGATTAAAATAGTAAATATATTTAAAACATAAAGAATCTTTAAACTAAAATGTGAATTTGTTTTTTAAAACATTTATTTCCTGGTAGCGATGATCAGACAGGATTCTTGTCATTCCAACACACCTGTGCTGTGAGAGGGGGCGGAGCCTCCGGTGGTTGCGGTTCAAGTTCTGAAGAATCAGGTCCGGTTCTCCAGTGGCTCCGACTCGGTTTGTGTGAACAGAAGGGAAGCAAAGATCGGATCAGGTGAGTTTTAACTCCACATTCTGCTGGTTTCCAGTCCAGACTGGGTTTTCTCTCTTTGAGCTGCTGGACAGAACCAGAACCAGAACTGGGCCTGGTTCTGGTTCTGGTTTCACCTGGTTTCAGTCAGGAACTCTGATTTTCTCTGAGTTTTCATCTGTAACCAAGACAACAAGCTGAGTTTGTTCCCAGTTTGACAGTGGAGTCAAACTGGTACCAGTAGGTTCTGAGTGTTTGTGGCCCGGCTGAGATTTCTGGGTTCCTGGTTGGTGGATGTTTTGAAAAAATATTTCAATATAAGGAAGTCAATAATCGGCCACTTATGGATTTCTCTGGGTTTGATCAGTAGAAAATCCAGATTGAATCAGTTTGTGGTGACAGAGGACAGCTGATCACATTTCAATCAATTATTGATCAATAATAAGTGATTATGGTGAGATAACACAGCGCCCCCTAGAGGATGTAAAAACATCTGTCCCACCCACTGCAGCTATTTAAATCTATGTAACAGAGTGAAAACATCAAATCATCAGAACCGATAAAAATAACTATTGGACCTGATTGACACACCCAGCAGGAAGTCGGCCATTTTGGATCAAATATCTTGGGTTGTTTTAGAAAAAAGAAAAATTATTAAAAGTGTCAGATTTTTTCTGGACAGCTCAGAGGTTTAAGCAGAAGAAAACTGTCCTCCAGTCTGATTGTCGCTCATTTCCTCTCATTTGGATTTTTAAATGTTTGATTATTAGAAAATCACAAATCTGCCAAATTATTGGTTGAATCACACTAATTTCTAATAATCTATACCGGCGGTTTTCAAAGTGTGAGGCGCCTCCCCTGGGGGGCGCCAGAGCACTTTAGGGGAGGCGCGGTGCGAGGGAAAAAGTAAACCGGAAAAGCTATCTGCTTGCTGTCTACTGATGTGAGAGAAACGTCTTTTACGCACACGATCAACTCTGTGGATTTAGGAAAAAGTTGGTACTGTGGGGTGCGCATGTGGAGCGGGGATCAGTGGAAATGTTTCCCCCCTTAGAGGATGTTTTGGCCAGTGATGTCAGTAACGTTACTGACGTCGGACCACTTTTTTCAGTAACTAGTAATCTAACGCGTTGCTATTTCAAATCCAGTAGTCAGACTACAGTTACTTATCAAAATCATTTTTGCGTTACTGCGTTACTATCTTCTTTTGTAATTTAATCGTATTTCCTCTACTCGTCTTGTCGAGTGACCGACGTCTCTATGCGACAGAAATGTAAACAATGGAGGGAGATGCGCATTTTGTTGGTGGAAAAACTGGAACTATTTTGAGTTTCTGTCGCCAAGTCCGATTATTATAAGCGGCTTTGGGCTTCATTTTTTTAAAGTCGCTTGAAAATTTAACGAGTTGCTGGTTGCGCCTTTTTGGGCTCGTTTTTGAACGTGAAGTTGCTCATTTGGGCTTGGAAACAATCAGAGACTCATAATAAATCCCAGAATTTGTCCGTCATTAAGGTAGTTTTACTCAGTCTCTCCTTGTCCATCATTTCCCGGATGATCCGTCCCGCTGTGTCTTTGTTAATGTCAAGTTAATATATTACCTCTGAATGACGTCGAGCTTCGCGTTGCGCTCCAGAAAACTGCAAACATCGAGACCAATATGAACAGCGCAATAAACGTGAAAACAGCCACGAATAAACGTGTCCGTAGTTGGCAATAATTATAATGGCAAGTTAGCACCGTTATAATTATTAATACTACGGTAAGTGTCGCAGCCATCTGAGCTGTGGAGCTGCAGGAGGAGCTCTGTGCGATGTGACATCAAACGCAGGGCCGTAACGCAGAACCTGGAGGCAGGGGGGCTTTAAAATCCTTCTTGGAGTTTTCCAGACAACAGTGGACCACACAAATTACTCATGTTTTTTATTTTTTTGTACAATCTCCTCTTCAGTTCAACCTTATAAGTGGAGACACATTGTTGATGTTACCATTATAAAATAACTGACAATTAAGTATTGGCAAAGATCAATGGGATTTTCACAGGAGGTGGAGCGTTGTTGTTAGCAGCTGCTGAAAGTAACTAAAAAGTTACTTTTAATGTAACTTAGTTACTTTCCAAGTCAAGTAGTCAGTAATATAACTAAGTTACTTTTTCAAGGAGTAATCAGTAGTCCGATTAAAGGGGGGGGGGGGGTGCAGCAGGCATTGTGCTCCTTGGAGGGGGGCTCACCCTTTCATACTTTGAAAACCCCAGATCTATACAACTGTTTACACTTAAAAATAAACCTGTTTATGTTTCAGTCACTAAATATATTCAATGACGGTAATTTATTTCTTGTTGTTTTTAAGCTCTTTAAGTTTTAAACAGTTTTTTATTTTTATTTTCATGAATTAAAGAAAACTTCTTCTCCCCACAAGTGTGAATATTTAGAGGATTTTTTTAAACTCTATTTTTGGTTTAGTGTTAAAATATTTGGGTTTGTTCATGTAATATAAATTAACTTAGAGTTTTTTCAGAAACACTTTTCCTCTATGGGTTGGTGGTAGGAGTTTGACCTTTGACCCTAGTTGTTGGGTTGTTTCTCTTCTCGCAGCAAACCTGATTGTGCAAAGAAACAAAATGGCGCCATCTAATGTTATTATAACATGATGAACGAACTGAGACGGCAGTTCTTTACGTCTTTAAACAGGTTTTGTGTTATATGGCAGTGAGAATGGGCGGAGCTTGAAATCAGTCAGGAATGATAAGATCAGGAGAAACACATCATTCACTTTAATGGCTTTTTATCAGTAAAACAATCCTAATTAAAGTTTTATATTTGCTTTAATAAATGACATAATTGGATAATTTATCTAGACTTTTAAAGCAGAAACTAGACTTAAAGTCTGACTTTAAATCCAAAACCATATGAAAGTATTTACACCCTTTAAACATCATCATATTTTAATTTCCCTGTTAACCTGATATTTATGTGTGATCAAAACAAAGTGTTATATTAATTATATTATATTATATCATTGTGACGTGGAAGAAAACTGATTAATAGTTTTCATATTTTCAACCAAATTATTCATCAGTCTTCATGTCAGTTCAGGCTGCAGCTGGTTCTGTTGTTAAAGCTGATCAAACTGTAAAGAATCAACAGCGCCCTCTGGAGGAATAACAATCTAATGACATCAGAACCTGGTGGATCAAAGCATCAGAAATCCACTTCCTGTGGTTCTTGATTCGTCATTTGCAGCTTGTTGATCTTGAGGTAAAAAGTTTGGAACCAGGATCTCAGTTTCAGGCTAAGTTAACTCAGAGTTTACAGAAGCAAAGTTTGTTGAACCTTCCTTAAGAATAGTGATTATTTTCAGAACCCAAACATGAGAACAATTGACTTTGAATGTTTAGTTTCTGAGATAACTAAACATTAATGAGATAACTTAATGTTTAGTTATCAATAAGTTCCAGCTGGGTTGCTGTTCCATCTTGAACAGCAACCCATCTAAATGCCTGAGACCTCCAACAACTTTTCTCACTCTCTAACGAACACGATCTAACAATCCCCCTATTTGGACTAATTCTTGCTGCCACAGGTAAATCAGCACAATTCGGACTTCATCCTTGACTCCCCGCCGCTATGGAGGGTCCTACACCAGTATCTGCCCTACTACATTCAAGCACAATGGTTGTAGCCGGCATCTTCCTACTTATCCGTCTTAACCCCCTGTTAGAAAATAACCAGCCTGCTTTAACCACCCTCTTTACTGCAATTTGCACCCTAACCCAAAATGATATCAAAAAAATTGTAGCATTTTCTACTTCTAGTCAACTCGGCCTGATGATGGTTACCATCGGACTTAACCAGCCACAGCATCTCCTGAGAGATGAAGTCTGCTGTAATCAGCTCTGAAGATGAGCTAGTTATCAGGAATCTCAATCTGTCCCAACAGATTGGTTGGATTCTTTGGTTCTGCAACCAGTAGAACCAAAGAATCTCAACATGGTGTTTGTTGAATGAATATTGAACTTATTGAGTCATATTACAATCAGTTGTCATGTCTGTACAGCAGGTAGAGATGTTCATATTAATCCTCTCATTATTGTGACTTCAGAGACAGTTTGTTTTCTGTTTTGATGAAGGTCATTGTTCCACTGAGGAGTGGAGGACGATTTCAGGCTTCAGGTTCCAGCATCTCATTAATCCAATCCATCAGACTGAGAAACTTCAACATTTTGATAACTTTTAATCCTCCAAGGTTTATAACCATACCAACTGTATAGCCAATACATAAATTTCTTGGAGTTTATCAAAATTCAGCATGTGTGAAATGTTAAAATGACCTTGACTCAAAATGGCTGACATGATTTTAGGAATCAATACTTAATTTCCTGTCTTGAAGGCTTTGTGTACCAAGTTTCAAATATCTACGTTATGCAGTTTTGATTGTTTTACCTTTAGGGTTGTAGAGTTTGGCCTTTTCAATTCCACTCAGTTCTCCAGTTCCCAGTTAGCAGTTTCAGTAAACCAGTCAGGACTTGGTTTGTTTCAGCAAGATGAAACTCTGTCAGTCAAGATTTGTCTCATCCCTTCAGTCTTTATATCTGCTGCTTCATCATCACTCAGAAGAAGACAGCAGTTTTGAGGACAACTGGTCACCTGAAACTGAACACCTGAGCAGGAGTCCAGATGCTTTCTGGAGGAGCTTTAATCAGCTGATGCTAGTGGTAGCAGCAACACAATACTGTCCATGAACAAACAGGATTAAAAGATGTTTTCATTTCAGTCTGGAAATCTGATCCTAGAATGACTGACAGTTAAGGGAACAGAAAATTTTACCAAATTTAATTTGGAAAAATTATTTCAGATTTTCTGTAAGGATCAAGTAAGTTTTATAAAGACAAATTTTAGTTTTAAGAATGAAAGAAATTGTGTTTTTTGGTGGTGTGTGTTATTGTGTAATTTAAATGAATATTTTCCATCTCTAATCCAGTATTTTTTAGATTCCATTCTGTCTTCCAAAATCACCAAAATATATATTATATTAAACAAAGTCAGAAACATAATACCTTAGTTCCAGATAAAAGATGGAGAAGCAGGAAGTGGATTTCAAGTGATCAGAATCAGAATGAACCATCTTAAAGGAACAAACTGACAATCACAGCCTGTGTTGCTGCCATGTGATGAACCTCAACCTCAGTGTGTATTTATTGTTTTATTGTTTCTCTGGTGGAAACTTTGTGAGTTTCTGTGAAACCTGAAGGTAAAAACTGAACTCAGATGGAAACGGAAGTGAAGAACAGGCCAGCAGCTCTGATACTTCAGGAATATTTACTAAATCCACTAATTCATTTATCCAGTAACCACATCATTTATTACTCATTTATTATCTCAGATGGAAAAACTTACTATCTTTTACTCCAACATTTGGTGACAGAGATGCTAAAGTTTAGAGATGGAGATTAAAAGAAAAAGAAAGAAAAGTGATGAAAATGTTTAATAAGTTAATATTTTTCACCAGTAATATCAGAGTTTCTTGTTTTCCTGAAATAGTTCAACTTTATATTTAGAATGTGTTTTTTTTATTGTTGTTCCTGCAGTGAGGAAATGAAGTGATGAACCAGAAGCTTCATTTGTTCTCATGTAGACAGAATCAGTGTCATCAGTCAGATATGAGGCAGAAACACAACAACAGGTTTAGACCTGAGGATCTGATCAACAGACTCTGAGGGGAATCTGGATGGAGCAACAGGAAGAGTTGATCTTCATCATGTTTGTCTCTTAAACTTCAGTTTGAATGAATCCTGTTTCTGTTTCTGCCTGCAGAGGAAAAACTTTTAAAAGTTCGCAGTGAGTTTGTGAAGAGGGTTTCTGAGGAAATCCTGATTCAGCTCCTCGATAACCTGGAAACGGATGGTATCTTTAATCTTTTGGAGAAACGGGCAATACTTCAAGAGAACCCATCAACAGCAAACAAAGCCCGGGAGACCATAGATGCTGTTAGGATGAAAGGACAGAGAGCCTGCAGATTGATGATCAAACATCTTGACCATATAGATCCTACCATGTCCAATCAGCTGAGTTTGTCCTCCAACTTCTCTGATTTAGGTTAGTCCCTTCACCAATCATGACTCATGACTAGTTTTCTTCATGATTTGAATGTTTCAGGTTTCTGTAAGGATTTATTTTTTTCTCTGTGTTAAGTTAAGTTTTAATGTTGCTTTCAGTTAATTGAGTTTCTGTGTTGTCCTGTCTAACCTGTGATCTGCTGTATCTCGTCCTGATTACTCTCTGTGTATTTAATGCCACCTGTGTTCCATGTTCTTTGTCGGGTCCTTCCAAGCTGTCTGGTTATGTCTGTTTCTATCGCATTTTCCAGCACAGATTTAGCCTTCTGCTCTTTTCTGTGGTGCCTGGACTTTCGATTGTTGTTTTCTGTATTAATCATTAAATTATTGTTTCCATTTTCTACCTGGGTCCTCATTTCCTCACATGACATCATGACAGTTTCTTCCAAATTAAATCCTCCTCATGGTCTATAATTGGAATGAGATCTTTGTTTAATTATCCTGATTTAGAAACAATCAAATTAAAATTCGGTGAATTGAATCTTAATTTGTTCAAGTGTTTCATCTTGTGTCTTTATCTCTTTGTTCAGATTTTGATGATCGATGTCAACGTGACCTCAAAGAGTCTCTAAAGAATACCTTGGAATCTATCTGTGAAGTCATTGCAATACGTGGAGAGAAAACATTTCTGAATGATATTTATACAGAGCTCTACATCTTAGAAGGAGGAACTGGAGGGGTCAACCAGGAACACGAGGTCAGACAGATTGAAACAGCATCCAGTAATCAAGGAGCAAAAATAAAACTGGAAGACATCTTAGAACCCAATCCTGCTAGAAAGCAACGGATCAGAACAATGATGACCATGGGAGTGGCTGGCATTGGGAAAACACTGTTAACACAGAAGTTCACTCTGGACTGGGCTGAAGGCAAAACCAACCAGAACATTGATTTTATATTTCCATTCACTTTCAGAGAGCTGAATATGTTGAAAGATAAAAAGTTCAGCTTGGTGGAACTGATTCATTACCACTTTGAAGATATTAAAGACTCAGGAATACGCAGCTTTAAAAAGTTTCATGTTCTGTTGATCTTTGATGGTCTGGATGAAAGTCGACTTGATCTCAACTTTGATGAAAATCCGATCCTGACTGATGTTACAGAGTCCAGCTCACTGGATGTTCTGCTGACAAACCTCATCATGGGGAAACTGCTTCCCTCTGCTCTCCTCTGGATAACCACACGACCTGCAGCAGCCAATCAGATCCCAGATAAGTTTATTGACAGGGTCATAGAGGTCAGAGGGTTCACTGACCCCCAGAAGGAGGAATACTTCAGGAAGAGATTCAGAGATGATGAAGAGAAGGCCAACAGGATCATCTCCCACATCCAGAAATCAAAAACTCTCCACATCATGTGTCACATCCCAGTTTTCTGCTGGATCACTGCTAAAGTTCTGGAGAATCTGATGAAGACCAGAGAGGGAGGAGATCTGCCCAAGACCCTGACTGAGATGTACATAGAGTTCCTGGAGGTTCAGCTCAAAATCAAGAAGAAAAAGTTTGATGGAGGAAAAAAGACAAAATCAATCTGGAGTCCAGAGAACAAGAAGCTGATTGAGTCTCTAGGAAGACTGGCCTTTGAACAGCTGCTGAAGGGAAACCTGATCTTCTATGAAAAAGATCTCAAACGGTGCGGCATCGACATCGAAGATGCTGCGTTGTCCTCAGGAGTTTTCACTGAGATGTTTAAAAGAGAGAAAGGGACACGCGACATCTCTGTCTACTCCTTTGTTCATCTGAGCATCCAGGAGTTTCTGGCTGCAGTCTACATGCTCCACTGTTTCACCAGCAGGAAGTCAGAGGTGATCCAGACGTTCCTGGGAGAAAAATACAGAGAAACATCTCTAGATGAGTTCATGAAGAAAGTCATGAAGAAATCCCTCAGCAGTGAAAATGGCCACCTGGACCTGTTTGTCCGCTTCCTTCATGGTCTCACTGTGGAGTCCAACCAGAACCTCTTAGAAGATCTGCTGGGTCAGAGAGAGAACAGTCCAGAAACCATCCAGAGAATCATCACCAACCTGAAGGAGATGAACACTGATAGAATCTCTCCTGACAGAAGAATCAACATCTTCTACTGTCTGATGGAGATGAACGATCTCTCATTTTATCAGGAGATCCAACGGCTGCTGGATTCAGGGAAGAAGCTCTCAGATACTGACTGTTCAGCTCTGGCCTTCATGCTGCAGATGTCAGAGGTTCTGGATGAGTTGGACCTGGAGAAGTACAACACATCAGAATCAGGACGACAGAGACTGGTTCCAGCTGTGAGGAACTGCAGAAAGGCTCGGTGAGTCCAGATGTTTTCATTGTGTGAATGCTGATTCAGCAATATTGTCCTCCTGTTTCTTCTTCTTCTTCAAGTTGTTCTGGATGTTTTTGGTCTTTAACTTCTTCCTTCATCCTCTGGACTATATTTTTTATATTTAGTTATTTTTGCAGTTTCAGAAATATAAATACATTGAACATTCAGATCTCCACTAACAAAAACTGCAGAGTATCTTTTTGAACAAAGACAATTAAATATTAAAATATTAAAACCCAAAGTGAGAACATTCACAATAAAAAGAGATAATTACATTGATCCTACATTTGGTGCCAGGTTCAGGTGGACGTTTCATTTCTTATTTATCAGCAGAAAGTCTGAATGAAAGTTAGTTTCTCCACTGGATGAATTTCCTTAATTATTTCCTTCCAGTCCAAAGATGATGGTGGTTCCACATCAACCACTTGTGAGTTATAACTTTCTTTGTGCTGCTAGTAATATTAATATTAGAGATCAGTCTGACTTCCTCAGTCCTTCAGGTAAACTACCTGAGTGGACCTCAGTAAAATCACAGGTTAAATTTAAGTCCATCATAAATTAATTTCCTTTATGACCTCCGACCAGTAGGGGGCGATGTCAATACATTCCTATAAGGCATGAAAATGTCCTGCAGACACATTCCCACAGTTCCTCCAACATTTTGCCTTTTCAGGGTCAGGACTATTTCTGCCATTTTTTTCAATGTTAAGCACTTTTTACTACATGTGCTTGAACAACCAACAAAGGCCTCGTTAACTACCAGGATTCTAAACAGCTGGCAAGTAGCAAAATGGCTCCAAGTTTAACAAAAGATATGGAAGAACTAAAGCTGTCATTGAATGTTATGTCAGAAGAACTGAGTAAGGTGGTGAAGCAACAAACAAGCCTGATGCGTTTGATTGGAGAAATTCAACAACTGAAAGTAATTATTAAAGAAAAGGATGAGAAGATAGAAGAGTTGGAAAAAAGAGTGGAGGACCTGGAACAGTTTGCAAAAAAGGAGGATGTGGTGATATCTGGACTCAAAACAACACACCGTACATATGCAAGGGCAACAGCAGAAGACAATAAAGGGGAAGATGCACCACCAGATGAACTACTTTCTCTTGAGCAGCAAGTCATCAAGTTCTTCAGCAGCAAAGGGATTTTGCTGGACAGTAAAACCATTGCTGCTTGTTATACAATGCCCTACAAACCAAACACAAATATGGATAAAAGAAAAAAAAGACCAAATATCATCCTCCGGTTTGTGAGTACAAAACACAAAATTGAACTGCTAAAAGATGTAAAAAAACTAATGGGAACAAATGTGTTTGTGAATGAACACCTCACAAAGAAGAATGCAGAGATTGCTTACCAAGCTAGGATATTGAAGAAGGAGAAAAAAATACAGGCAACATGGACTAGGAATTGTAAGACACTGATAAAACTTAATGGTTCTTGTCCTGGCCTCGCTAAGCACTGTGACGTTAGCAGTAACTCAGCTATACAGGTAGCTAAACACTTTCTCATCCGTCCACCAAGAAGCACTCCATTTGGTTCTTTAACAGGGTTTAATGAGAATCGTGTAAAACTGTAACACACAAAGGTACAGAAAAAATGAATGCTAGCTAGGCTAACACATGTAAAAATCTCTAGCTTCACATAAAATATGTCAACGGTTACGAATTATAATTTATATGACAAGCACATTAGAACAGTACTTACAGACGATGCCGTTTTTCCTTTTTTTGGATTCATATTAAAGAAAACACAACAAAAAAGACTTCTTTCAGAGCAAGACGATCAACAGGCCTTCTTCCTTTCAGTAAACAAACCGTAGTAATAAAAGTGACCTCAAGATGGTGTCAGTTAACCAGTAATAGACAAAATTATAACATTTACCACTAGGTGGCCTTAATAGATGAACTCAACATTGAATAACATTAAATTAAACAGGTTTCACTACACTCCCCGCCTGGCATCTTTAAAAGATGCCACTAAATCAAATATCCACATTACTAGGTGTCAACAAAAGAACCAATTCTGAGATTGGTCGGCTGAATGTCTTTACACCCTGATGTCTTGCAACTTTAACATCCACTTTTCTCACAAGTCCATCCTTGCTGGGGTATGTCTTAACAACAAGTCCCATGGGCCACTCATTGCGCTTTGCAGTGGAATCCTTCAGGAGGACAACATCTCCTTCCTTGAGATTTTTTTTCTTTACGAGCCACTTTTGACGACCTTGAAGGGTGCAGAGATATTCTTTCCGCCATCTTGTCCAAAAGTTGTTGGCTAGTATCTGAACTCTCTTCCATTGGCTCTTGAAGACGTCCTTCTCTGTCAGGTTGTCTGGAACTGGAGGAGGAGCTCCTGTTTTCTGAGTAAGAAGCATAGCTGGCGTTAAGACCAGTGGGGCTTCAGGATTTGTGGAAATTGGCACAAGGGGTCTGGCATTAACAATAGCTGTGACCTCTGCTATGAAGGTCACCAAGACTTCGTGGGTGAGTTGAGGTCGCTTCACATCTAGGAGTAGAGCGTCTAGAATGCGACGAGAAACCCCAATCATTCTTTCCCAAATCCCACCCATGTGGGATGCATGGGGCGGGTTGAATTCCCATGTGCACCTCTGTTCTGTTAGATAGTCTTTGATCGCGTTATTGGCATCTTGCGGTGATAGTTTCAGCTCATTACAGGCGCCAATAAAGTTGGTCCCTCTGTCAGACCTTAGTTGCTTGGCTGGTCCGCGGAGTGAAAAGAATCTCCGGAGAGCATTGATGAAGCTTGAGGCAGTCATTGTTTCTACAACCTCAATGTGGATGGCCCTGGTAGACATGCATGTGAACAACACTGCCCACCTCTTGTTGTTTATTTGGCCTCCTCTTGTACGTTTTGTCACAATCTCCCATGGGCCAAAGACATCCAGGCCCACATATGAGAATGGTGGGTCCACTTTGAGCCTTTCTTCAGGTAGGTCAGACATAAGCTGTTGTTCTGACAGTCCACGTAGCTTTCTGCAAAACACACACTTGTGAATGATGGTGCTTATGAGCCGCTTACCTCCAACCAACCACAGTCCACTGGTGCGAATGGCTCCTTCTGTTAGATGCCTTCCCTGGTGTTTCACTCTCTCGTGATTATGACGCACTAGCAGAGTTGCAATGTGGTGTTTGTTGGGTATTATGACTGGATTTGACTCGTTTCTTTGTAGCATAGAATGCTGCAAACGTCCTCCTACTCTTAGGAGCCCCTCATTGTCGATGAATGGATTGAGTCTGAGAATAGGGCTGTTCTTTGATAGACTTTGGACTTTCCTCACTGCCGAGATATCATGTGAGAAGCACTGTTGTTGCACTGTGTGAATGATCAGTCGCTCCGCTTTATCCATTTCTGAAGATGAGATGTTGTTGCAGTAATGCCAACCTCGACAGCTGTTGCTGTTTTTGTTTGAGAAGCTTTGAGCGATGTGAATGAGTCTGGCAACCGCTTTCAGGAGAGATTTCCAGTTGGAAAAATGTTCGAAGCAACTTGAAAATAATTTGTGAGTTGATGACTCTGTTACCGCATTGGTGGCATTCACCCTGACCGCTGTGTCATCATCTGGATTGATAAGCAAGTATTGTTCGTCTGAACCAATCTTTGTTGAGTCCGTGTCTGTGAGGAATCTTGGTCCAGTTAACCAGAGGGTGTTGACAAGCTCTTCTGCTCCAATTGATCTCGAGCCACAATCTGCTGGATTGAGTTCGGTGGGCACAAATCTCCACTGATTAGGCTGAGACACTTGTCTGATGCGCTGCACTCTGTTACTGACAAAAACGTAAAATCTTCTTCTCTCATTGTGAATGTAGCCTAAGACTACCTTGCTGTCTGAGAAGTACCTGACTGCATCCAGTTTTACACCTACCTCATGCATAATAGTTTCCGCAACTTCTACTGCTAGGACAGCTGCACAGAGCTCTAATCTGGGAACTGTTAGCTCAGGCTGGGGGGCAAGTTTTGATTTGCCAAAGATGAACCCCACTTCATGATGACCATCATCATGGGTGACTCTTAAATATGCGACAGCTGAGATAGCCTGTACTGATGCGTCAGAAAAAACACAAAGCTCAATTGTCTTGGCTTGACTCACTGGAAATGTGATGTATGTTCTTGGAATATGAAGGTTTTTCAAAACTGAGAGGGACTCTTGCCAACGTTTCCACTCTTCGTATTTACTTTGAGGCAGAGGAGCATCCCACTCAATATTCTCTTTAGTAATGTCTCTGAGAATCATTCTTCCTCTTATTGTGATAGGTGCTAGAAAGCCTAACGGGTCGAATAAGCTATTTACTGTAGACAGCACACCACGTCTGGTGAATGGTTTCTGATTCTCTGGGACCTTGAATGTAAAAGTGTCTGTCATGAGGTTCCAGATAACCCCAGGCTGCGCTTGCACGGGAGATCATCTGTGAACAGATCCAGATCTTTTATATCCTTGGCTCTGTCTTCAGCTGGGAAGTGGTTGATGACATTGACACTGTTTGACGCTATCTTATGAAGTCGCAGGTTGGAAACGGATAACATTTCTTGAAGCT
This sequence comes from Gambusia affinis, assembly GCF_019740435.1. Lineage (NCBI taxonomy): Eukaryota > Metazoa > Chordata > Actinopteri > Cyprinodontiformes > Poeciliidae > Gambusia > Gambusia affinis. Next base: position 1,165,748 of record NC_057891.1, on the reverse strand, counting down.
GCTCTACTGTCTTTGTGGCCTCAGCTTCTGATGTGAAAGACAGCAGTGCGTCGTCCATGTAAAAATGTCTCTCCACTAGCTCTGTTGTTTTGCTGCCATAGACTTGCTCCATTTCCTTTGCTGCCCTCCGTAGGCCATAAATGGCGATTGCAGGTGATGGACTGTTCCCAAATATGTGAACTCTCATGCGGTATTCAACCACTTCATTTCCTGGCTCATTGTCGCGGTACCACAAAAACCTGAGCATGTCTCTGCACTCTTCTTGAACCACAAAGCAGTGGAACATCTGCTCTATATCTGCTAAAACTCCGATTGGGCCTATTCTGAATCTCATCAGAACTCCAAGTAGACTGTTATTTAGGTCTGGACCCTGCAGCAAAACATCATTCAGTGAAACGCCGTCAAACTGTGCAGATGAATCAAACACGACACGTATTTGGCTGGGCTTTTGTGGATGATAAACTCCAAAAGTGGGTAAGTACCACCTTTCCTTTTCTTCTTCGAGTGGTGGAGCAAGCTCAGCGTGATGATTATTAAATAGCCTTTGCATAAACTCAAAAAAGTGTCTTTTCATTTCAGGTTTTTTCTGAAGATTGCGTTCTAGAGAGGCAAAACGCTTCTCTGCATATTCTCTGTTATTAGGTAGCTTGCGACGAGGTTGCCGGAATGGGAGAGGGGCGACCCAGCTATTTGAATCATCTTGGAGAAAGCCTTTTTCCATTACTTCCAAGAAGCGTTTGTCTTCAATAGAGGGAGCTAACTGGTGATCATGAATTGTTCTTGAAAACACTGAAAGTGTGTCTGATGTTTCTGTGTACAAGTCTCTTACTTTCATTTTGTTCTCACACTCTACAAATGTAGAAGGTCTGCCACTGTCAGATATGTATGTCTTCATGCTGCTCACTGTTGGAGGCCCATGCATTCCATTGACACAGACATCACCAACTACCACCCAGCCGAGATCCAACTTTTGTGCAAATGGTTCATTATTCAGTCCGTTTATCTGTTTCCGTACTTTGTGCACTCTCAACAGGTCTCTTCCTATCAGCAGGAGAATCTCAGCGTTGGGGTCGAGAGGAGGGATTTCTGAAGCTATTTTGTTCAGGTGCTTGTGGTGATAGGCCACTTCCGGTGTCGGGATTTCTTTCCTGTTGTTAGGAAGATTGTCACATTCAATCAATGTGGGAAGCTGCAGACATGTTTCTTTGTCTAGAGATTCTATGACATAACCATGGGCTCTTCTTCCATATGCTTGTGTTGCGCCCATACATGTTGTGATGCTGTAAGGAGCCTCAGTGCCGTGTATGTCAAACTTATCAAAAAACTCACTTCTTGCCAGGGAGAGATTGCTCTGGTCATCCAGAACTGCATACATCCTCATACTCCTCTGCTGTTGACCTGAGGGATACACGTTAACCAGAATAATCTTGGAACACGATTTACTACTTTGTCCTATGCCACAGACTTTAGTGCAGTTTGAGCTTATTTCCTGTTTTGTCTCTTCCTCCCCGCCGTCCTCTGCACACGGTGGGGGCTGACTTGAGGATTGAACTGCGCTTGTTCTACTGAAATGCATGGCACTAACATGTCTGTCACTTGCACATTCCAAACATTTGATTGGAGCTTGACAGTTTTTGGCCATATGACTTGTAGAAGCACAGCAGCGATAGCAGATCATGTGTTCTTTGAGTATTTTTTTGCGTTCATCAAGAGTCATTTTAACAAATCCTCTGCACTTACTCAACGGGTGTGGTTTGTTATGGATAGGGCATTGTTTTTCTGGGTTAACAGGAATTTTCTCTGTTGATTTGACAGGAGTGCTTATTTGATCTTGTGTGACATTTGTTTTATTGACAGCAACTGGGTGTCTGACTGGTGCACATTTCTCCTTTCTCTGAGGAGCACACGTGAGTGAGAGAGTCTTAAAACTTGGATCATTCCTTACTTCAGCTTCTGTGCACACAAATTCTTTGAAGAAGGAGAATGGTGGGAAAGACACATTATATTCTTTTTTAAATCTAGAACCTTGTGACATCCAGCGTTCCTGTAGAGGGTAGGGGAGCTTCTCTACAATTGGCCGGACACCTCTAGCCGTGTCCAAATAGGCCAAACCACACAACTTGTCACTTTGCTTTGCAATCTGGAGCTCTTGTAGAAGATCTGCTAGCTCTTGAAGTTTGTGGTTATCTCGGGATTGGATTTTGGGAAAAGCTTCAAGTCTTGAGAAAAGAGCATTTTCAATTGCCTCTGGTGAGCCATATATTTTGTCCAGTCTTGCCCATATTGCTTTTAGTCCATCCATAGGCCGGTTAACATTAACTGCTCTTATTCTGGCCGCATGCTCACCTGACTCCTTGCCAAGCCATTTCACCATCAGATCAACTTCTTCACTAGGTGTCAGCCCTAGTGGCTCTATAGCACTGATGAATGAAGCTCGCCATGCTTGATAATGTTCTGCAGTGTCATCAAATTTGACCAGACCAGATGTTATGACTTGGCTGCGTGCTAAAAACCTTGCCAGATCAAATGTGGGATTTCCTGAGTTTACATTAGAGGTAGGGACAGCAGTTTCCACATTAACATTGTGCATTGTGTCACCTCCATAGTAAGAATTAAAGTTGGGGGATTGTTCAACATGCCCTCCTGTCATGTCTGGCTGATGAATGGGAAGAGACTTGAATTCATCTGATGCTGTGTATTGTTGCGTGGTTACAGCAGCAGGCATAGGTACTGTATATTGTTGCACGTTAACAGCTTTGGGCATAGTGTTAGGTGGGTGTGAGTGAGTCCCTTCATCCTTGTAGTCGTACTGACTGAAGTAAGATGACTGCTCTTTTACATAGTCTTCTGTCCTTTTCAGTGTTTGTATGGCTACAGGGCTGCGCTCGGATGTCTCACTGTATTTTCCTTCTTCTATGTCTGCTGCTACTGCCTCAAATACTTTTGCTTCAGCATTAGCAGCTGTAACTTCCTTTTGAAGAGTGAGTGCACGCAGTGATGCTTCAAGTTTTATCTTCTCAATCTGAATATATGTCTCTTTATCATGAAACTCCAATTTAGCTTTAGCTGCTTCAGCCTTAGCTCTTGCTTTAGCTGCGGCCAAACTGACTGAGGAGCACGCAGATGACCGTGAGGCTCTGGACGGACGAGTGCACTGTATTTTGATCCATGTCCTTATTTGATTGCTCATCACTTGCCTTCTGTCCATTATCTTTGTTGTCCATGGCTCAGAAGTTGTCTTTATCCGTTGTCTTTTCTGCGTGGGACGTCTTTTTACTGTCCTGGCCTCGCTAAGCACTGTGACGTTAGCAGTAACTCAGCTATACAGGTAGCTAAACACTTTCTCATCCGTCCACCAAGAAGCACTCCATTTGGTTCTTTAGCGGGGTTTAATGAGAATCGTGTAAAACTGTAACACACAAAGGTACAGAAAAAATGAATGCTAGCTAGGCTAACACATGTAAAAATCTCTAGCTTCACGTAAAATATGTCAACGGTTACAAATTATGATTTATATGACACGCACATTAGAACAGTACTTACAGACGATGCCGTTTTTCCTTTTTTTGGATTCATATTAAAGAAAACACAACAAAAAAGACTTCTTTCAGAGCAAGACGATCAACAGGCCTTCTTCCTTTCAGTAAACAAACTGTCGTAATAAAAGTGACCTCAAGATGGCGTCAGTTAACCGGTAATAGACAAAATTATAACATTTACCACTAGGTGGCCTTAATAGATGAACTCAACATTGAATAACATTACATTAAACAGGTTTCACTACAGTTCTCCTGAACAAGCTGAGGTTCTAACTATTAAAAATGTTGTGGAGCTGGAGAAATATAGGTGAACAGAACAGTTTTGACTTGGTACTGCTGGGGCAAAAGTTTTCTATGTTTTTTTGCTTTTCTGGTTTTGAACAGATTGATTGAAGTGAAGAATATATTATTTAGTCATGAGTCAAAGAATGGAATTTAAGTGTTTTGATCCTACAGATCATAAATTTTATGATATAGAAACTGATATAGACCCAGAATCCAACTTCAGTTATAATACTAAACAGCATTGTGAATATTACTCTGAAGACAGTATTAATGTGGGGCTTTTCAATAATTCATTTTAATAGTAGGAGTATGTATAGTAATTTCTCTCAGATAAAAAGCTACCTTGAAAAATTTGATGATAAATTTAGTGTGGTAGCAATCTCAGAAACCTGGATTACTGAGGAAAAAAGTCTGCTGGATGGTTTAGATGGATATCAAATGTTTAGTCAGAATAGGTGAAACAAGAGGGGAGGTGGTGTTGCACTGTTTGTAAGGAAACTGTTTGTCAGGAAACTGTTTGTAAGGAAACTGTTTGTAAGGAAACTGTAAGGTCTGGATTGACATGTACGGTTATTCCTAAAATGACATTTTCAGTTGATAACTTGATGGAATGTTTATCTGTCAAAATTGAGGGTAATAGACCTGGCCATATGTTAATTAGTTGTGTTTATCGAACTCCTGGCTCATCTATAGATGAGTTTAGTAAGAAAATATTAGAGACGTATGAAAGGCTCAATGAAAAATGTCCTTTTATTTGTGGAGATTTTAACATTGATTTGTTGAAATATAATGAGCATACTAATATGACAGAATTCATAAATACAATGTTTGGTTTAGGTTTCTATCCGTTGATCCTAATACCTACACCAATAACTAAAGATAGTGCGTCATTGATTGATAACATTTTTATAAATAAGTTCAATGTGAAAACAAAAAGTGGATTGTTAGTCACTGACATAATTGATTATTTGCCTGTGTTCACTAAGCTTGATATTAGTAATCAGTTCAATTTAAATATGACAAAGCAAATTATTAATTTAGTTAGAGTAAAATCACCTGAAGCTGTGAAAGAAATGAAAGTAGAATTTTTTAATTATAACTGGCAAAATGTTTATGTTGATGATGTTAATGAGTCATATAATATGTTTTTGGAAATATTTATGAAAATTTACAATCATTATTGTCCCCTTAAAGAATATAAACAAACATCCAAAAATAGATTGACTCCCTGGATGACAGAGTTTGGAGAAGGCATGTAAAAAGAAAAACAAGTTATATAAGGATTTCATTAAGTGCCCAACTCATGAAAAAGAAGGAAAATATAAAGTATATAAAAATAAGTTAACATCAGTGCTGAGAAAGAAAAAGCAGGATTATTATGATAGGTTGCTGCAAAAATACTGCAATGATATTAAGGGTACATGGAATACAATTAATAGTATTATTAAAAACAATAAAGATAGAGATTTCTCAATAAGTATTAAACACAACAACACAATAGTGGAAAAAAAGGAGGATATTGTTGAAGTTCTTTGTTAATATCGGTCCTAATTTAGTAAACAAATTGCCAAAGGGTAGAGATGAAAAACATAACTATAAATTTAATAATATTAATACAATGTTCCTGGGAGAAGTGAGTGAAAGTGAGGTAATAGATGTAGTTAAAAAATTTAAAAATAAGAAATCCAAAGATTGTAATGATATTGATATGGCTGTTGTGAAAGAGGTAATTTATAGTATTATTAAACCTCTCAGCTATATTTGTAATAAATCATTCTTAACTGGAACCTTTCCTGACAAAATGAAGATAGCAAAGGTTTTTCCAGGTCATAAAAGTGGAGACAAGCAAATATTAACAAATTACAGGCCGATATCATTGCTACCACAATTTTCAAAACTTTGGAAAAATTATTTATGAAAAGACTGGACTCCTTTCTCAATAAAAATAATATATTGAACGAGCAGCAGTACGGCTTCAGGTACAACTGCTCCACAACTTTAGCTGTGATGGAGTTTGTGGAGGTCATTGCAGCAGCAGTTGATCAGAAGCTTAATACCGTAGGTGTGTTTATTGACCTATGCAAGGCTTTTGATACTATTGACCACGCAAGACTATTGGGTAAATGTGAACTGTATGGCTTACGGGGAGTTGCATATCAGTGGTTAATAGATTACAATATGTACAAATTAACACTAAGTCACAGACAGACATGGTAAAATGTGGTCTTCCTCAAGGCTCAGTCCTAGGACCTAAATTATTTATACTTTATTTAAACGATATTTTTGCAGTATCCAGTCTGTTAAAGTTTATAATGTTTACAGACGATACAAATTTCTTTTTTTCTGGAAAAAATATGGATGAAATAATAAAAACAGTAGAAAAAGAGTTAGCTGAGTTGAAAACATGGTTTGATTACAATAAGTTATCGTTAAATGAAGGAAAAACTAAATTCATGGTTTTCTCTGGTAATCGGAACTATAATAATGTAAAGTTATGCATAAATGGAGTTGAAATCGAAAGAGTTTATGAGACAAAATTTTTAGGGATTATCATAGATAATAAACTTAGTTGGAAGCCTCACATAGGATATATTAGAAATAAAGTTGCAAAAACTATTGGAATACTGTTTAAAATAAAAGATTTAATAAATGTTAAAGGCTTGCATGTTATATATTCCTCTTTGGTTATGCCTTATTTGTCTTATTGCTCAGAAATCTGGGGAAATGCAAGTAAAACAACTATTAATATATTAGTTAAGTTGCAAAAAAAGCTATAAGGGTTATAAATAAGGTGGGAACCAACTGAACCAACTGATAAACTCTTTATTCAAAGTAAAATATTAAAATTTAAAGATATTGTTTATACAAAAATACTGGAAATAATGTATAAAGCATTGAATAAAAGTCTTCATTCTGGTATTCAGAAATTATTTAAGTTAAGAGAAAATAAATATAATTTGCGAGGTTTGTTTATATTTGAATGTGCAAAAGAGAAAAGTCAGATAAAGTCTAGATGTGTTTCAGTTATTGGTGTGAAACTGTGGAATGAATTGAATGATGAATTAAAGTTATGTCCTTTCTTGGTGAACTTTAAAAGAGCTTTAAAATGTAAAATGATAAAATCTTACGCTGTTATGTAGATCTATATATGTACTATGTACTTGAATGTGAATTTGAAGAAATCCTGGTACGTTGTAAGGTAAAAAAAAATAGGGTAGGCAAGAATAAGCTTTGCTTCGGCGTATTCCTTTTTTGGTAAACTGTGGGTTTGTCTATTGTTCTTTTCTTTTATTCTTTTGTTGTTTCTTGTGTTTAATGTGGACAATTTACCAAAATAAAGTGATTGATTGATTGATGGTAGCTAGCAGGAACAGACGATGGTAGCTAGCAGGAGGAGAAGATGGTAGCTAGCAGGAACTGACGATGGTAGCTAGCAGGAACAGACGATGGTAGCTAGCAGGAGGAGACGATGGTAGCTAGCAGGTGGAGACGATGGTAGCTAGCAGGAGGAGACGATGGTAGCTAGCAGGAGGAGACGATGGTAGCTAACAGGAACAGACGATGGTAGCTAGCAGGAACAGACGATTGTAGCTAGCAGGAGGAGACGATGGTAGCTAGCAGGAACAGACGATGGTAGCTAGCAGGAGGAGAAGATGGTAGCTAGCAGGAGGAGACGATGGTAGCTAGCAGGTGGAGACGATGGTAGCTAGCAGGTGGAGACGATGGTAGCTAGCAGGAACAGACGATGGTAGCTAGCAGGAGGAGACGATGGTAGCTAGCAGGAACAGACGATGGTAGCTAGCAGGAACAGACGATGGTAGCTAGCAGGAGGAGACGATGGTAGCTAGCAGGAACTGACGATGGTAGCTAGCAGGTGGAGACGATGGTAGCTAGCAGGAACAGACGATGGTAGCTAGCAGGAGGAGACGATGGTAGCTAGCAGGAACAGACTATGGTAGCTAGCAGGAACAGACGATGGTAGCTAGCAGGAGGAGACGATGGTAGCTAGCAGGAGGAGACGATGGTAGCTAGCAGGAGGAGACGATGGTAGCTAGCAGGAGGAGACGATGGTAGCTAGCAGGTGGAGACGATGGTAGCTAGCAGGTGGAGACGATGGTAGCTAGCAGGAGGAGACGATGGTAGCTAGCAGGTGGAGACGATGGTAGCTAGCAGGAACAGACGATGGTAGCTAGCAGGAACAGACGATGGTAGCTAGCAGGTGGAGACGATGGTAGCTAGCAGGAACAGACGATGGTAGCTAGCAGGAACAGACGATGGTAGCTAGCAGGAACAGACGATGGTAGCTAGCAGGAACAGACGATGGTAGCTAGCAGGAGGAGACGATGGTAGCTAGCAGGAACAGACGATGGTAGCTAGCAGGTGGAGACGATGGTAGCTAGCAGGAAGAGACGATGGTAGCTAGCAGGAAGAGACGATGGTAGCTAGCAGGAAGAGACGATGGTAGCTAGCAGGAAGAGACGATGGTAGCTAGCAGGAAGAGACGATGGTAGCTAGCAGGAACAGACGATGGTAGCTAGCAGGAACAGACGATGGTAGCTAGCAGGAGGAGACGATGGTAGCTAGCAGGAAGAGACGATGGTAGCTAGCAGGTGGAGACGATGGAAAAGACGATGGTAGCTAGCAGGAAGAGACGATGGCAGCTAGCAGGAGGAGACGACGGTAGCTAGCAGGAACAGACGATGGTAGCTAGCAGGATGAGTTTTTCTTTCCTCTGCTGTATCACCAGGGCTTTTTCAGTGAGTGTGTTTTTGTTGGGGAACAATTGGGTGCATTTAGGTGTATTTGTGTTTTCTTTCTTATTCCTCTAACTTTATTTAATTGGGTTTTAACTATGTCTCTCTGCTGTAAGGTTTCCAGGGTCAGCATAGACTTTTATTTTTAATGTGGTCATTTTTGTATAATAAAATAAACTGACTATCTTTTTCCAGAGGAACTTGTGAATCCAATAAATCGTATTTAATTTGCAACAGTGCCTCTGATAATTTTTACAAACTTATCTGTGCAATGTGGTAAAACGAGGATTTAAGGTTCTCTACACATAAACTGTACCCAAGGTCACACTAAGAAAACTGTTGTGCTCGTTTGTAGGACTAAAGCAGAGAAACAACTTTGTTTCCCTGATTATTTTCGATCAGGGCAAAAGTTAAATGTTTGTTCCAAAACTAAATATCTGGGTCACTCCATCACAGAGCAGCTCTGTGATGATGATGATATTTATCAGCAGTGTTTCATGTTGTACATCCAGGAAAACATTCTGGGAGGAAACTTCATATGTGCACTGGTGAGATAAGAATAAGTTTAAAAGTTACTGTACATCCTTGTGTGCAGCTCCTTTGTGGTGTAAATTTATAAAGTTAGCATGCAGAAGCTTAAGGTTGCTAATATTAACTCTTTGAGGCGTCTGCTGAAGAAACCAGGTTAATCAGTGGAGTGAGACGTTTAGTAACATGTCAGAATATTCCAGTCACTCATCAATCTGAGATACAAGTTTATGTCGTTTGTGCAGCTCATTGAACGTCTTACTGTAATGTTTCTCTCTCAGTGCGCTAAGATACCAGTCGGCTCAGTGGAAACAGTGGAATGCAAGTCTTTATAAGAGTTTATTTTTATTTTAGGTGTTGTTGTGTATCATGTCTTTGTGGACCATGAGTCTGTTGAATCAATCAATCAGTCAGTCAGTCAGTCAGTCAGTCAGTCAGTCAGTCAGTCAGTCAGTCAGTCAGTCAGTCAGTCAGTCAGTCAGTCAGTCAGTCAGTCAGTCAGTCAGTCAGTCAGTCAGTCAGTCAGTCAGTCAGTCAGTCAGTCAGTCAGTCAGTCAGTCAGTCAGTCAGTCAGTCAGTCAGTCAGTCAGTCAGTCAGTCAGTCAGTCAGTCAGTCAATCAATCAATCGATCCTGAAATTGAAAGTTGTCTTTAACTCACATGTTGAATCAACGTTTCAACCAGAACTGACATTTTATCAATGTTGATTCAACATCATGTGAATGTGGATCTAAATGAACGTTTGGGTTGATTTTATATTGAATCAATAAGGAATCAATGCTGGTTCATTTTTGATCTGATAGTTTTACATCATAACATTAAAGTTTCTTCATTGGTGTTAAACACAATTTTATTGGCAGATGATGGATATCATGTAATCCATAATTATCTTACATTAATATATTTCCATAAATGTGTAGAAGCTTAAAAATGACAAGATGTCATTAATATAACATTTTATTTAATAAAAGATCTTTAAACCTATTGGATCCTTTTGACAGTCAGATCATCAGTCTGTTGTCCATGAAGATCAGCATCATGAGGTCCAGTCTGGTTCTGTAGGAACCAGGACCAGTTGGGCTGACCCAGGTCCGACTCTGGTTCCTTGATGCATTCCTCCCGTTGTGGCGCCTAATGAAGCCACTTCCTGACCGTTTCCCTGCAGTCGGTCGGCTCTGGGTGGAAAACAGAGATCAGAGTGAGGAAAGCCCCGGATAGAAAGAGGATAAACTTTAGAAAAGTTCTGAAACATTTAGAAATATGAAGTAGTGAACTGGTTATAGGTCTGACAACAAACACACAGCGTCCGGTTCCCCATGTACATTCACCACTACATTAAAATATTCATGGATATTTATCTGAATGCTAGTTGACACATGCAGTTACATTTAGCCATCAAGCTGCAGCATCGTGTCGCATTTATGATGCTGCAACTTGTGGTAAAATGAGGGAATCAATATTTAAAATAAAATTCTGTTTATCAGAAATGCTAAAGATAAAACTCAGGGAGGATCAGGAGGATTTAACTCACCAGAGACAGAAAAATAGAGCAAAAGGTTGATTTGTTCTGTATTTGGAACAAAGATTTACAATATATACAAGAGTTGGGATCCATCTAATAACTGGATCAATCTTCCATTAACCACAAAGAAATAACTTCATTCAATTCATTCAAAAATGTCCAGAAGCTGATAGTAGTAATAGTTCAGTTTAACCAGTTACCAGTTTCAACATTGATCAGATATTGATCAGATATTGATCAGACATTAATCAGATATTGATCAGATATTGATCAGACATTGATCAGAAGTTGATCAGACATTGATCAGAAGTTGATCAGATATTGATCAGATATTGATCAGAAGTTGATCAGACATTGATCAGATATTGATCAGACGTCGATCAGATATTGATCAGATATTGATCAGACGTTGATCAGACATTAATCAGATATTGATCAGACGTCGATCAGATATTGATCAGACATTGATCAGATATTGATCAGACATTGATCAGAAGTTGATCAGATTTTGATCAGACATCGATCAGAAGTTGATCAGATATTGATCAGACATCAATCAGACATTGATCAGATATTGATCAGACGTCGATCAGATATTGATCAGACATTGATCAGATATTGATCAGAAGTTGATCAGATATTGATCAGATATTGATCAGACATTGATCAGATATTGATCAGAAGTTGATCAGATATTGATCAGACATTTATCAGAAGTTGATCAGATATTGATCAGACATTTATCAGACATTGATCAGATATTGATCAGAAGTTGATCAGATATTGATCAGATATTGATCAGATATTGATCAGAAGTTGATCAGAAGTTGATCAGATATTGATCAGATATTGATCAGACATTGATCAGATATTGATCAGAAGTTGATCAGATATTGATCGGACATTTATCAGAAGTTGATCAGATATTGATCAGACATTTATCAGACATTGATCAGATATTGATCAGAAGTTGATCAGATATTGATCAGATATTGATCAGACATTGATCAGAAGTTGATCAGAAGTTGATCAGACATTGATTAGACATTGATCAGATATTGATCAGACATTTCTTTCATTAGATTTCAACCTCAAATGATTCGTTGACACATTTTCAACGTTGGTTATTTGACTAGAACTGGATGATTGTTTGCTGGTTGATCAGTTGTCGACCTCAACCAATAATCAATCATTCTGACTATAATCCAACGTTGACGTAGCATCATGTGCTATCAGGGTCGGTCGGCTGACTCCGGGTCAGTTAGCGTTAGCAGCTCATCGTCTTGTTCCTTTAATGGTTCCACCTGTAATGTTCTTGTTCTCTGATGGATCAATAAAAACACCAAAGTGGGGGTCAGGGGTCAGCCTGGGCCACTGACCATTTCCTGTTGTATCTGATAATCCACATTAATCTTAATCCTGGCAGAAGGAGATTCATACAGACTGAATCAACCTATAATCTGTTATTAAAGCCAAATAAAGATATTAAGGTCATTATTATTTTCTATCTGTTGTATTTGTAGAGATTTTAGTTTTCTAATGAATCTTTTAAACTTTTCTCTCTTTCTTTTTAGAGGCCCAGATAATTAAAGTCTTTGCTTCGTCCCATAAAGTACAGGGAGAAAAATCCTCTGTGTTGTTCTGGTTCATATAATCTCTGAGCTGTTAAATTTAATGTCATTTAATAAACTATTGTTGTTGTTATTGTTGACCCTCCACAGGGTTTCTTTGGGTTCACGACCCAAATGGAGTCAGAAACACTCTGCATGATCAGATGTCTCTCCTCTGTCACGTTTTATTATTCTGAGTTTATCAACATTTCATATAAAGAAATATTCTAATCTGAACTGATGAGAATAAAAAATGTGTATTTCTGTCCTGAGGGTTCGATTCCCTCCTTACATCCACCAACCTGATTCATTAAACTTTAATTTAATGTCAGCTGTTTCTGTCTGAGACGTTTTAATCTGCTGGAGGAAACCAGAACATGATTTTAGTGAATGATCCAGTTTCCTCTTCATATCAACATCTGATACTTTGAGTCCAAAATGTTCCTAATAATCGTTTCTTACTGTCGACATTCAATAAGGAACTTCTCTATGATCCATGCAGCAGATAATGGATCCAGACTCTTCTAGTTACTGGAGAACTTTCACTGCTTCACCATGAGAAATGGACCCAAACGCTCTGGTTCTGGTTCTGGTTCTGTCCACCATGATCCATATCACCACTATAGTAGATCAACTGACTGATGGGCTGAGAGTTTATCAGTCTGTCTGATCTGAATGTAAGCAGAGATATTAATGAGGATCATCTGCAGAGATCATGTCTGACCAATCACGGGCCACCTGGACCAGGTTCTGACCCGGTCCAGACGGTTCTGACCTGAAGGAGCAGCAGGACCGGAGACAGAACTGGGAGCATCATGTGTTTGGTTTCTGCTCCCAGTTTCCTCTGTGGCAGCATTTAATAACCTGCTGCTGGGAACTTTGTTTCTATAGAATATCCTACTATTATTAATGATGATGATGATTCTAGATGCTGCAGCAGATATTGGCTAAACAAACCCAGAGATGCCAGAGGTCCACAGCAGGCTGGACTTCCTGCTCTGCTCACTTCATTTCTAACTCACTTCCTGCCTGGTGGAAGATCTCAAGGAGCCAAAGGGTCTAGTCCAAGTCCCAGCTGTGAGCAGTTCCTCCTCCTCTCCATCATCTCCAGTAGTTTCCTTCATTCAGCTCAGTCAGCCTCTTCATCAGCTGCTGCAGCTCCTTTGAGGCTCTGATGCTGCAGCTCCATCAGATGCTGCAGAGAAAACTGAACTTTCCTTCACAGATGATAGAAGATCTTCAACATCTGACTGCAGCTGAAGGTCTGAGGACATGAAGCCTGGACCAGAACCAGAACCAGAACCTGGACTTTAACCAGGAACTGAACTGATTCTCTGTGGGGTCAAACTCAGTAAATTGAAGATCAGATGTTGATCAGATGATGACATCACTGTTATCATATTTTAGTCTGTTATTGATCCAGATTGATTTAATTAGAACTGATTTTATTTCTTCTCTAATCACAGACTTGGTGGCTTGAGGCTCGAAAAGGATGAATGTGAAGTTTTGGCCTCAGCGCTGAAGTCCAACCCACATCTGACTGAACTGGAAATAAATCAGATCTACATAGATAAAGGTGGAAAATCTGATCTGAAGTCTGTGGTTGAGATCCTGGAGAATTCAGTCAGTAAAGTGAAGATTCTGAGGTTTGTTTGAATTATTTATCCAATAAAATCATTCATTGATTCTTTAATCATTAGTTTAATTAATAAGTTAATTTAATATATTTTCTTTTAAAACAATGTTTAAAATCTGTAAACATTTTACTTTATCAATGAATTATTTTCATATTTCAGACTTTGAGATTCTTGAAGTTTGTTTTTCAGATTTGAAAATGTTTTTGATGAACAAACAGCTGATGATCAGGAAGCAGCAGAAATATCTGAACTCATCCAGGCTGATAGAAACTTTGAGTTTCTGTTTTGATCAAATGTTCTGGTTCTGCTGGTTTGGACTAGCTAGCAAGAAGAGATGATGGAAAAGCCGATGGTAGCTAGCAGGTGGAGACGATGGTAGCTAGCAGGAGGAGAAGATGGTAGCTAGCAGGAACAGACGATGGTAGCTAGCAGGAACAGACGATGGTAGCTTGCAGCAGGAGACGATGGTAGCTAGCAGGTGGAGAAGATGGTAGCTAGCAGGAGGAGACGATGGTAGCTAGCAGGTGGAGACGATGGTAGCTAGCAGGTGGAGACGATGGAAAAGACGATGGTAGCTAGCAGGAAGACGATGAGCTAGCAGGAGGAGAGGCTGTAGCAGGAACAGACGATGCAGGAAGGAACAGATGGTAGCTTAGCAGGAGAGATGGTAGCTAGCAGGTGGAGAAGATGGTAGCTAGCAGGAGGAGATGGTATAGCAGTGAGACGATGGTAGCTAGCATGGAGATATAGCTAGCAGGAGGAGACGATGGTAGCTAGCAGGAACAGACGATGGTAGCTAGCAGGAGGAGACGATGGTAGCTAGCAGGAACAGACGACGGTAGCTAGCAGGAACAGACGATGGTAGATAGCAGGAACAGACGATGGTAGCTAGCAGGAACAGACGACGGTAGCTAGCAGGAACAGACGATGGTAGATAGCAGGAACAGACGATGGTAGCTTGCAGCAGGAGACGATGGTAGCTAGCAGGAGGAGACGATGGTAGCTAGCAGGTGGAGACGATGGTAGCTAGCAGGAGGAGACGATGGTAGCTAGCAGGAGGAGACGATGGTAGCTAGCAGGAGGAGACGATGGTAGCTAGCAGGAACAGACGACGGTAGCTAGCAGGAACAGACGATGGTAGATAGCAGGAACAGACGATGGTAGCTAGCAGGAACAGACGATGGTAGCTAGCAGGTGGAGACGATGGTAGCTTGCAGGAGGAGACGATGGTAGCTAGCAGGTGGAGACGATGGTAGCTTGCAGCAGGAGACGATGGTAGCTAGCAGGAGGAGACGATGGTAGCTAGCAGGAGGAGAAGATGGTAGCTAGCAAGAAGAGATGATGGAAAAGCCGATGGTAGCTAGCAGGTGGAGACGATGGTAGCTAGCAGGAGGAGAAGATGGTAGCTAGCAGGTGGAGACGATGGTAGCTAGCAGGAGGAGAAGATGGTAGCTAGCAGGAGGAGACGAAATGAGCAGGTGGAGACATGGCAAGCAGGAAGAAGATGGTAGCTAGCAGGAACAGACTTTAGCTAGCAGGAACAGATGGTAGCTTGCAGCAGGAACTAGCTAGCAGGAGGAGACGATGGTAGCTAGCAGGAGGAGACGATGGTAGCTAGCAGGAGGAGACGATGGTAGCTAGCAGGAGGAGACGATGGTAGCTAGCAGGAACAGACGACGGTAGCTAGCAGGAACAGACATCAGAAGCAGGAAGAGACATGGTAGCTAGCAGGAACAGACCAGTAGCTAGCAGGAACAGATGGTAGATAGCAGGAACAGATGGTAGCTTGCAGCAGGAGACGATGGTAGCTAGCAGGAGGAGACGACGGCAGCTAGCAGGTGGAGACGCTGGTAGCTAGCAGAGGAGACGATGGTAAGCAGGAGGACACCATGGTAGCAGAGGAGACCTAGCTGGCAGGAACAGACATTGTGAAGCAGGAACAGATGGTAGATAGCAGGAAGAGACGACGGTAGCTAGCAGGAACAGACGAAATAGCAGGTGGAGACGATGGTAGCTTGCAGCAAGCTCAAAGCAAGGAGACGATGGTAGCTAGCAGGAGGAGAAGATGGTAGCTAGCAAGAAGAGATGAAAACGAAAGCTAGCAGGAGACGATGGTAGCTAGCAGGAGGAGAAGATGGTCAGGTGGAATTTATCAGCTCAAGGAGAAGATGGTAAAAAGGAGGAGAGTAAAGCTAGCAGGTGGAAATGGTAGCTAGCAGGAGGAGAAACAAAGCTAGCAGGAACAGACGATGGTAGCTAGCAGGAAGAGACGATGGTATTTGCAGCAGAGCTCTATGGTAGCTAGCAGACGATGGTAGCTCAGGAGGAGACGAAAAGCTAGCAGGAGGAGACGATGGTAGCTAGCAGGAACAGACGACGGTAGCTAGCAGGAACAGACGACGGTAGCTAGCAGGAACAGACGACGGTAGCTAGCAGGAACAGACGACGGCAGCTAGCAGGAACAGACGACGGCAGCTAGCAGGAACAGACGATGGTAGCTAGCAGGTACAGACGATGGTAGCTAGCAGGAGGAGACGACGGTAGCTCAGAGAATGGTAGCTATAGACGATAAATAGCAGGAAGCGATGGTAGCTAGCAGGAGGAGACTTGAGCTAGCAGGAGGAGACATGGTAGCTGGCAGGAACAGACTCTTTAGCTAGCAGGAACAGACGATCAGAGAGGAACAGCTTGTAGCAGCAGGTGAGATGAGCTTCAGCAAGCATGGTAGCTAGCAGGAGGAACATGGTAGCTAGCATTTTGTATTAGCAGGAGGAGAAGATGGTAGCCAGCAAGGAATCAGTTCTAGCAGGAACGATCAGCCAGCATGATTCTATGTAGCTAGCAGGTAACGATGGTAGCTAGCATGGAGACAAAGCTAGCAGGTGGAAACGATGGTAGCTAGCAACAATAATTAGACAGCAGGAACAAATCAGATGTCAGGAACAGATATTTCAGATAGCAGGAACAGACTTTAATAAAACAATTTCAGCTAGCAGCAGGAACGATGGTAGATAGCAGGAGGAGACATGGTAGTACAGCAGGAAGAAGATTCTAGCAGGAGGAACATGGTAGCTAGAAGAAATAGCTAGCATGAATCTATGGTAGCTCAGCAAATTATGGTAGATAGCAGCAGAAACATTATCAAGAAGATGGTAGCTAGCAGGAAACATGGTAGCTAGAAGGAGGAGACATAAACAGCATAACTTAGCTAAATATATCCATGGTAGCTAGCATGAACGATGGTAGCTAGCAGAAACATGGTAGCTAGCAGGAACAGACATGGTAGCTAGCATGGAGACTATGGTAGCTAGCAGGAAGAACATGTAGCTAGCAGGAGGAACACTTCAATTGAACAGATTATGGTAGATGTGAGGAACAGACTATGGTAGCTAGCAGGAACAGACATCAGCTCAGCAGAACTCCATCTAGCAGGAACAACATTTCAGCTGTGGAACAGACATGGTAGATAGCAGGAACAGACTGGTAGCTAGCAGGATGAGACATTAAGATAGCAGGAACAGATAATTTCAGATAGCAGGAACAGACATTAGCTACAGGAACAATTATTTAGCTAGCAGGAACAGACATTAGCTAGCAAACAGACTTAGCTAGCAGGAACAACGATTAGCTAAAATGGTAGCTAGCATGAACAGAGAATAGCTAGCAAAGAACTGGTAGCAATGAACAGACCTATGGTAGCTAGCAGGAACAAATGGTAGCTACAGGAACAAAATAGCTAAATGAACAAATGGTAGCCAGCAGGAGGAGACATTAGCAAGAATTAGCTAGCATGAACAACTATTTAGCTAGCATGAACAGACTTTAGCTAAAGAACATGGTAGCTAGCAAACAATGGTAGCTAGCAAACAACATTACTTCAAGACTCATCAGCTAGCAAACATGGTAGCTCAAACAGCACCAGCAAAACATGGTAGCTAATAAACATTAGCTAAACAAACATATGGTAGCTAGCAAAGACATGGTAGCTTGCAGGAAATATTCTAGCTCAGGAAACATTAGCTAAACATGGTAGAACTAGCATGAACAGATTATGGTAGCTAGCATGAACAGATCCATGGTAGCTAGCAGGAAGAACATGGTAGCTAGCAGGAACAGACATGGTAGCTAGCAGGAACAGACTATGGTAGCTTGCAGCAGGAGACCATGGTAGCTAGCAGGAGGAACATGGTAGCTAGCAGGTGGAGACGATGGTAGCTAGCAAAAAACTAGATAGACATGGTAGCCAAAATGTTTTAGCATGGAACAAAACAATGAGTTTTCTTTCCTCTGCTGTATCACCAGGGCTTTTCAGTGAGTGTGTTTTGTTAACAATTGGGTGCATTTAGTGTATTTGTGTTTTCTTTCTTATTCTCTAACTTTATTTAATTGTTAACTATGTCTCTCTGCTGTAATTTCCAGGGTCAGCATAGACTTTATTTTAATGTGATCATTTTTGTATAATAAAATAAACTGACTATCTTTTTCCAGAGGAATTGTGAATAATAAATCATATTTTGTATCAGTGTCTGATAATTTTTACAAACTTATGTGCAATGTGGTAAAACAGGATTTAAGGTTTTCACATAAAAAATCAAGGTCACACTAAGAAAACTGTTGTGCTCGTTTGTAGGACTAAAGCAGAGAAACAACTTTGTTTCCCTGATTATTTTCGATCAGGGCAAAAGTTAAATGTAAATGAGGGAATCAATATTTAAAATAAAGTTCTGTTTATCAGAAAAGCTAAAGATAAAACTCAGGGAGGATCAGGAGGATTTAACTCACCAGAGACAGAAAAATAGATTAAAAGGTTGATTTGTTCTGTAGTTGGAACAAAGATTTACAATATATACAGGAGTTGGGATCCATCTAATAACTGGATCAATCTTCCATTAACCACAAAGAAATAACTTCATTCAATTCATTCAAAAATGTCCAGAAGCTGATAGTAGTAATAGTTCAGTTTAACCAGTTACCTGTTTCAACATTGATCAGATATTGATCAGATATTGATCAGACATTGATCAGAAGTTGATCAGAAGTTGATCAGACATTGATTAGACATTGATCAGATATTGATCAGACATTTCTTTCATTAGATTTCAACCTCAAATGATTCGTTGACACATTTTCAATATTGGTTATTTGACTAGAACTGGATGATTGTTTGCTGGTTGATCAGTTGTCGACCTCAACCAATAATCAATCATTCTGACTATAATCCAACGTTGATGAGCATCATGTGCTATCAGGGTCATTCTGATCAGTTAGCCAGCTCATCGTCTTGTTCCTTTAATGGTTCCACCTGTAATGTTCTTGTTCTCTGATGGATCAATAAAAACACCAAAGTTCATCAGCCTGGGCCACTGACCATTTCCTGTTGTATCTGATAATCCACATTAATCTTAATCCTGGCAGAAGGAGATTCATAGACTGAATCAACCTATAATCTGTTATTAAAGCCAAATAAAGATATTAAGGTCATTATTATTTCTATCTGTTGTATTTGTAGAGATTTTAGTTTTCTAATGAATCTTTTAAACTTTTCTCTCTTTTTAGAGGCCCAGATAATTAAAGTCTTTGCTTCGATAAAGTACAGGAGAAAAATCCTCTGTGTTGTTCTGGTTCATATAACTTCTGAGCTGTTAAATTTAATGTCATTTAATAAACTATTGTTGTTGTTATTGTTGATCCACAGGGTTTCTTTGGGTTCACAACCCAAATGGAGTCAGAAACACTCTGCATGATCAGATGTCTCCTCTGTCACGTTTTATTATTCTGAGTTTATCAACATTTCATAAAGAAATATTCTAATCTGAACTGATGAGAATAAAAATGTGTATTTCTGTCCTGAGTTCGATTTCCTTACATCCACCAACCTGATTCATTAAACTTTAATTTAATGTCAGCTGTTTCTGTCTGAGACGTTTTAATCTGCTGAGGAAACCAGAACATGATTTTAGTGAATGATCCAGTTTCCTTCATATCAACATCTGATACTTTGAGTCCAAAATGTTCCTAATAATCGTTTTTTACTGTCGACATTCAATAAGGAACTTCTCTATGATCCATGCAGCAGATAATGGATCCAGACTCTTCTAGTTACTGGAGAACTTTCACTGCTTCACCATGAGAAATGGACCCAAACGCTCTGGTTCTGGTTCTGGTTCTGGTTCTGTCCACCATGATCCATATCACCACTATAGTAGATCAACTGACTGATGGGCTGAGAGTTTATCAGTCTGTCTGATCTGAATGTAAGCAGAGATATTAATGAGGATCATCTGCAGAGATCATGTCTGACCAATCACGGGCCACCTGGACCAGGTTCTCTGTCCAGACTTCTGACCTGAAGGAGCAGCAGGACCGGAGACAGAACTGGGAGCATCATGTGTTTGGTTTCTGCTCCCAGTTTCCTCTGTGGCAGCATTTAATAAGCTGCTGCTGGGAACTTTGTTTCTATAGAATATCCTACTATTATTAATGATGATGATGATTCTAGATGCTGCAGCAGATATTGGCTAAACAAACCCAGAGAGGCCAGAGGTCCACAGCAGGCTGGACTTCCTGCTCTGCTCACTTCATTTCTAACTCACTTCCTGCCTGGTGGAAGATCTCAAGGAGCCAAAGGGTCTCGTCCAAGTCCGAGCTGAGCAGTTCCTCCTTTCCATCATCTCCAGTAGTTTCCTTCATTCAGCTCAGTCAGCCTTTCATCAGCTGCTGCAGCTTTTGAGGCTCTGATGCTGCAGCTCCATCAGATGCTGCAGAGAAAACTGAACTTTCCTTCACAGATGATAGAAGATCTTCAACATCTGACTGCAGCTGAAGGTCTGAGGACATGAAGCCTGGACCAGAACCAGAACCAGAACCTGGACTTTAACCAGGAACTCAACTGATTCTCTGTGGGGTCAAACTCAGTAAATTGAAGATCAGATGTTGATCAGATGATGACATCACTGTTATCATATTTTAGTCTGTTATTGATCCAGATTGATTTCATCAGAACTGATTTTATTTCTTCTCTAATCACAGACTTGGTGGCTGGAGGCTCCAAAAGGCTGAATGTGAAGTTTTGGCCTCAGCGCTGAAGTCCAACCCACATCTGACTGAACTGGAAATAAATCAGATCAACATAGAAGGAGGTG
Organism: Gambusia affinis; assembly: GCF_019740435.1. Lineage (NCBI taxonomy): Eukaryota > Metazoa > Chordata > Actinopteri > Cyprinodontiformes > Poeciliidae > Gambusia > Gambusia affinis. The sequence continues at coordinate 1,144,731 of NC_057891.1, read as the reverse complement.
AAGAATCTGATCTGAAGTCTGTGGTTGAGATCCTGGAGAATTCAGTCAGTAAAGTGAAGATTCTGGGGTTTGTTTGAATTATTTATCCAATAAAATCATTCATTGATTCTTTAATCATTAGTTTAATTAATCAGTTAATTTAATATATTTTATTTTAAAACAATCTGTTTAAAGTCTGTAAACATTTTACTTTATCAATGAATTATTTTCATATTTCAGACTTTGAGATTGTTGAAGTTTGTTTTTCAGTTTTTCAGATTTGAAAATGTTTTTGATGAACAAACAGCTGATGATCAGGAAGCAGCAGAAATATCTGAACTCATCCAGGCTGATAGAAACTTTGAGTTTCTGTTTGGATCAAATGTTCTGGTTCTGCTGGTTTGGACTCTTTAAACCAGTTTGACTGGATCAGATGTTGGAATCAGTTCATCAAGTTTATTTTACATTCAGGGAAATTAATTTTCTACATTTTTATTATTTATTTGTTCATATTTCAGTTTTAACTTTTATCAATACTGTATGCAGTTTGAAACTTTTCCCTCAAATTACCAGCAGAATCACGTCTAACAGCTTCATTAATAGAAAATATATTTACACATTTAATACATAACAATACAATCAGTGGATTATTAGTTATTGATTTCAGTTCTTTCACTGCCACATGAAAGAAAAGACTAATATAATTTCTAACAGATTAAGGATTAAAGAATCCATAAAATCAATTAAAGATCAATTATCTAAATAAAACTGGGAGTCAGTAATGAAAGAAAATGACATGAATAAATCATATAATAATTTTCTGAATATTTTTAAATCATTATATGATCAAAACTGTCCCAATACAAAGTTTATTCCTAAAAACAAATATTCATAAACTGCATGGATCATTAAGGGACTGAAAATGTTTGTAAAAAATAACAAACTAAACAGAAACTTCATAAAGCAAAAATTAATGGAGGCAGAAAATCAAAATCAGAACAAATTAAATGTAATTTTATGGATACAAAACAAGATTATTATAGCAAACAGTTGGCTATAAATAAAACTAATATTAAAGTATCTATAAACAGTGTTATTAGGAAAACCTCCATTTACTGGCTTTCATCAACACTTTACAAATATTGATAAAAACCTTAAAGCTCACAAGAGAGAGTTGATCATTTGAATAAATATTTTGGGGCCTAAACTGGAAATCCTGCAGCCAGTTTATGAAACTAAATTAGTTATTAGAAATCCAGATTCCATGTTTGTCACAGCAGAGGAAGGAAAAGAAATGATAGAAATAATAAATAAATGTAGAAATAAAAGGTCAGCTGACTGCCATGGTTTTGACATGATAATAATAATAAAGAAGGTGATTGTGGAAATTATTCAGCCGCTAACAGATTATCTGTAATCTGTCAGTTCAGTTCAATTTATGGAAGTTGAAAAGTGTTTTTATATGAATAAATTATCAGTAAATTTAGATAAAACCAAGTTTATGTTATTTGTGAATTGTAAAAGGCATAGTGATTTATAAATAATAACTGATAATGTGACTGAAATCAGTTTTTTGTATTATTGATTCCTAATAATTTCAGTTAGAAACCTGATTAAATAAATTCAATCTAAAATAACTAGAAGTATTGCAGTTCTCTCTAATGCTAGAACATTTCTAAACTCCTTCTTTTTCTTTACTCTTCACTTATTTTGCCATATCTAAATTACTGATCTGCACATTCAGTTTCTCCTTCAGCAAGAAGGTCCTGTTGATTCTCTCTTTCTGCATGGAGTTTCATGTTCTCCTGTCATGGTTCTCCTTCTCTGGTTCCTACAGTCAAAAACATGACTGTGGTTAATTGGTTTCTCAAATTCTCCTGTGTGTGTGTGTGTGTGTGTGTGTGTGTGTGTGTGTGTGTGTGTGTGTGTGTGTGTGTGTGTGAATAGATAAATATTATTTAAGTTTATATGCATGTAAATGTATATATGGGTGAACATTACAGAGCAGAAGTTTGTTTCTGGTCTGAACTGTATGTTTACTCAGTTCTGGTTCTGAAGTTTAACTCTTTTTTTTTTTTTTTTTTAATAAAATAATTTTATTATTATTATTTTTGTTGTTCATAAATATTTCATTTAACCTGCATCCTGTTGGTTCAGTTCATCTTTTATTCTTTATTCAGATTGGAGAGCTGCAGTTTGTCAGAGACCAGCTGGACTTCTTTGTTCTCAGCTCTGAAGTTCAAATCCTCCCATCTGACAGAACTGGAGCTGAGCGGAACCAACCTGGAAGATTCTGGACTGAAGGATCTCTGTGGTTTTCTACAGACTGAAGGCTGCAGACTGGAGAAATTGAGGTATTTTAATAATATAATTATTGATATTTCTGTGAATAATTATTTATAATTGATCATAAATCAAAGTTCATTTCTTCTGTTCTAATCAATATTTTCTGAGTTTGTTCCTGGACTTGGATCCAGAGTTTAATTTAGTCCCTCTGTGTAACTGAGTTGGACCCGCTGACCTGAGGTCAGAACAGGACAGCATTCGGACCCCGGTGTGTAGAAATCCCCTCATGTGAAGAAAGGTCATTCAACCCAGTCAGAAAAGTGAATCCTGGAATCTGACAGGAACTAATCAATAATCAATGATTGATGCTTCAACACTTTGATCAGAACCTGAATGATTTTACTGACTAAAATCCTCAACACAACAGACCCAGTACCAGGTTCTGGTTCTGGTTCTGGTTCTGAAGTCAGCAGGTCTTTATTGAAGCAGCAGCTTGTTGGCATTAATATTCATGAGAATCTTTAACTGGTTCTGTTGGACTGGTTAACCTGCATCCTGTTGGTTCAGATCATCTTTTATTCTTTGTTCAGATTGGAGTGGTGCAGGTTGTCAAAGATCAGCTGGACTTTTGTTCTCAGACTCTATCAGGATGACCACAGTCTTCTGGCAGAGTTCTGGACCTGGAGCGAAAGATAATTCATTAACAGTCCTGGAAGGTTCTGACTGAAGGATTTTGTGGTTTTCTACAGACATCTTGATTCAGCTGCAGACTGGAAATTGAGGTATTTTTAATAATATAATTTGAAATCATTCTCATGAATAATAGATTTAAAATGATTCATCTTCACAATCCTGTTGTTCCTTTATGATAAAGTTCCCATTTCTCTGATGAAGGATTCAGAACTTGAACTAAATGACCCTCATCAATCTGACAGAGAAAAGACTCAATATTTTCTAGTTGATATTTCAGTAACTGAATCAGCACAAAATGAGAAAATGATCAACTTTCAGAATGTGAGCTGTAATGGAAATTGTAAAACGCTGAATTAGACGGATTGAAATCAACCAGTTTACATCTGTCATAATTATCAATGAGCTGCAGTTAAAATACAACCAGCAAGAAAAAATCATTAATAGATTAATGAACAAAAACTGGAGAGATAAAATATCTGTAGATAAATGATGGTACAGAGCAGTCAGATAATACAGAGTCTGGAAGGAAACATGGAGAGAATAAAACATCCGACTGAATTTAAGATCCTGAGAAACTTTTAGAAAAACTTTAAGTTTCTGTTTTGATCAAATGTTCTGGTTCTGCTGGTTTGGACTCTTTAAACCAGTTTGACTGGATCAGATGTTGGAATCAGTTCATCAAGTTTCTTTTACATTCAGGGAAATTAATTTTCTACATTTTTATTATTTATTTGTTCATATTTCAGTTTTAACCTGCATCCTGTTGGTTCAGCTCATCTTTTATTCTTTATTCAGATTGAACTGCAGGTTGTCAGAGACCAGCTGGACTTCTCTGTTCTCAGCTCTGAAGTCCAAACCGACCCATCTGACAGAACTGGACCTGAGCAGAACCAACCTGGAAGATTCTGGACTGAAGGATCTCTGTGGTTTTCTACAGACTGAAGGCTGCAGACTGGAGACATTGAGGTATTTTAATAATATAATTATTGATATTTCTGTGAATAATTATTTATAATTGATCATAAATCAAAGTTCATTTCTTCTGTTCTAATCAATATTTTCTGAGTTTGTTCCTGGACTTGGATCCAGAGTTTAATTTAGTCCCTCTGTGTAACTGAGTTGGACCCGCTGACCTGAGGTCAGAACAGGACAGCATTCGGACCCCTAGTGTGTAGAAATCCCCCTCATGTGAAGCAGGTCAAAGGTCATTCAACCCAGTCTAGAAAAGTGAATCCTGGAATCTG